>NW_007252933.1:259262-297004 GCF_000164805.1 Carlito syrichta
GGCGAGACCTCATCTCTACAATAAATCAAAAAATTAGCCGGGCGTGGTAGCGCACACCTATAGTTCCAGCTACTTGGAAGGCTGAACAGAAGGATCGCCGGAGCCCAACAGGTCGAGGCTGCGGTGGCCGGGAGCGGCCACTGCACTCCAGTCTGGGTGACAGAGTGAGACTCCAAGTCAAAAAAAAAAAAGAAAATCAAATGGCATCTTTCAGAAAGAAAAGGTGAAATGTTTGCACTTCACTTTCTGTTCTGAACCTTAAAATGCAGAGTTCCGCTCAAGTTATATGTTCAATAGAAGTACCACTGACTACTGAAACTGGAAAACCTAGAAAACTGCTTTGTCTCAAGGCAAGTGGCCTATATCCTTTTGATCATGTCACTGGTATTAGACCAAGATGAAGAAATAATACAAACCAACAATAGCCTGTTATGTTATCTGCCCTGAAGTTTGTTCTCCAATGGCTGTTTTGGCAGATGATACCATGTGAGAACTTTTCACTGGAATTCAGATTTGTCTTTTTAATTAAGATCTGAAAAAGCCCATATTTGAAAGAATTTACACCTACATGAAAAGCTATTTTTAAAAACTCATTAAAGTGTCTGTCAGTGGGAATGTGTGAGCAACCTTGGGTTCCTGATCTCTGGCCCAGAAAGAGAGGCACATGTGTGTTGCAATTGGACAGAACCACACCCACCTTTGTACTGATGGAGGTCTGTCAGGTTCTCCTGGTATGTGAGGATGATGGTCTGGTACTGGGTGACGATTTGGCGCCGGAGGCTCTCCCAGCAAGGGGACAGCTCCCCCAACTCCTCCAGCTCACACACTCTGCAAGCAATACACACAACACATGTCAGCAGTGGGGCTAGCTCACTGCCCTGGAGAGGCGCATGAGTCCTACCAGGAGGACAACTGCCCTGGAGAGGCGCATGAGTCCTACCAGGAGGTCAAAATGTACATGGAAGTATGACTGATAGCCAGGCTGGGCCAGGACAAGGGTTATACTGCCAAACTAAAAGGCAACTAGGTAGGAGGTGAGAACAGACAACTACATGAAAGGCGGATCACTGACCACACAGGAGAGCATATGGAGAGAGGGGAAAGGCTCTGTCATGGTACCCTTATGACCCTGCAGGTACCCTGTGAGGCACAGGCCCAAACCACAGCCTGCCCATGTTCTGATAAGGTATGGGCCTTCTGCCCTCCCTCTGAGAACAGAGCTGCAGAATATAAAGCCCATGGCTGCAGCCTACAACTGACACCTTAGCAACCAGGTCCCACAGCTTGTACTGCTCAATGCCGTCCGTGTTGGTTATGGGACAAGGACTGAGGAATGGGCACCTTTGGAAATTCTTCCTTCCATGTCCATGTAAGTAGGAAGCTGTTAGAATCTAAAAGTGTCCCGCCATGTCATTAGTGGTCAAACCAAAGAGGCCCAGGCTTGTCTTATATGGGTGTACTTGACAGAGGCATGAGGGATAAGACGGGGAAGGGAAACGAGTAAGAAGAAGAGAAGAAAGAGAAGAATTCTTATCTCTAGAAAAATAAAAGCTATAAAAGAACTAAAATATAAATTCTTTAGCTCAGTCAAGCACAGTAGCTACATAATAATACTCATAAAAACAGTTAAAAATAAAAAAGATAACCAAATTGGGACAATGGGAACTGAAAAAGTATAAAAGGCCTAAAATCTTTATCCTCATCATAGGAAATCAGTAGCTAATCCCTGAAATTGATTAATGAAGAGAATACACATTTATTTAGAAATAGAACAGCAAACACTAAAATTGCTAGAAAAAAAAAAGACTATTTCTGGGAAGTAGAGGGTCCAAGGGTTATGTTTTTAGATAAAAAGCTTTCAGCACTATTTGGCTTTTTATATTACATACATTGTTTTTCCTTTGAGAAAAGCTAATTTTATAAAAGTTCTTAGGAATCGACTAACTTGTCTGAAATTTTCAGAAAGTTGTGCCATTTTGTTATTATTAAAATAGAAAAATTAATGAAAAAGAACATCCAGTGCAGGCAGGGCTGTGATGCCCTCATCCTCCTGCTGGCCACTGAATGCTGGAGCTCTCTCTGCCACCTTGACACTGTTGGCTCTCTCTCTGCAATGTCTCTGCTCCCGTGTTCATGACTGCTTTCTACACCTCGGATGTCAGCTTAATGTCACCGCCTCACAGAGACCAGCCCTGATCACCCTCTTCCTCCCCACGGCCCCCCTTTCATTCCCAACACATGCTGGCACATCTGGAGCTCTTGTGTGTGGATTCCATTTCTGGTTCTGACCATCTCCCACGGTCTGTTGAGCCCACCAAGACGCCTCTCACACTGAGCACAGTGCCTGACACATGATTACTGCGAAAAACAATCAGAACAAAACCCTTAAAATGAGAGCACCTGTTAAATGAATGAACTACTTAAAGTTACAATAAACCACATCATGGGAAATTATGCCATAATTAAAAGTTAAACCTCGAAAAAAGAAGATGCATGGAAAAGCAGATTATTGCTATGTAAATATAAAATATGGACAAACCTGAAATAAAAAATTTTAAAAATTAAAATAACTATTAAAAATATGTGCACATAAAAGGATAAAGTAATTAGCAAAATATTAACAAATGGTGAATTCAGGTGAAAAGTTTCTGGATGCTCACGGCATTATTCTTGTCAATTTCCTCTAAGTTTGAATTTTTTTAAGGTAACAAATTTAAACAAAATAGCTGCATTAAAATAGTAAGAGTCTCGTTGCCTTATTTTCTTTCATGCTTCTGATATATTGTGTTAATAATCAATATTGCTTTAGGACAAGAAGTGGAAATGACAGTCTGAAATTGCTATGATTTGAATGTGTCCCCCAAAGTTCATGTGTTGGAAACTTAATCCCCAATTAAGTTGAGAAATGGGACCTTTAAAAGGTCATGAGGGCTCTTTCCTCATTAATGGATTAATGTCATTAGTGACTGGTTACTGCAAGACTAGGTTTGTCATAAAAGCAAGTTCAGCCCTCTCTCACGAGCTTTCTGGCTGTGTGATGCCTTCTGCCATAGGATGACACAGCACACAGGTCCTCACCAGAGGCCAGCACCATGCTCTTGGACGCTCCAGACTCTAGACGGCGAGCCAAATACATTTCTGTCATTATAAATAACTCAGTCTCTGGTTTTCTATGAGAGCAGAATAAAACTAAAACAGAGACAGACAGGAGACATATTCTGCAGTGCCTGAATTACCTGTTAGGCTTCTCCCTGCCTTAGGTCTGACAAAATGTGCCCTGGGCTGAGAGATGCAGAGGGGTTGAGACTCTTGCTCGTTGGGACCAGAGTGCCCTGATGGGTCGTATTCAGTCTTCTGGAGCCCTCATCTGTGTGGCCCTAACCTGGTCAGCTATGCCAAAGCTGGAAACTCCTGACCTGATCAGCTAAGCCAAAGAATGACCAATCATTTCTAACTTTCTGTAGGACCAGTAAAAAGGGAAAGGAAGAAAGGAAAGGGATGAGGTTTTGAGTGTTAGGCACACATCTGTAGCTTTAAGAACACTATCTTGTAAAACTCTTGCATAGGAGTCTACGACATAAATGAGCACATCGAGGCTTTGGCAAGCCAAGACCATAGAGTAGTCCAAGGGCAGAGGAGGCTAGGTTTGTAGGCCAGCCTATCTGACACTAGTGCTTTGCCCACCATGTCTCAGGAAAGAAGGGGGACATGACATGGGTGTGATGGGAGGCTGGTCCTTCCACGTGGCCTCACCTGGCTGCATCTTCTTCTAGCAGGAGCTTCACAAACTGCCGGGGCACGTGCAAGGAGAGCACGCTCTCTGCCATCTGCTCCAGGATCCGCAGGTGGTTGCCGTCGGTGGTTGGAAACCGGTACATGCGGCAGATGGCGCCTCCGAAGACTGAGGCAGGATAGGAGGAGACAGGCTGTGTGTGAGCTGGCTGTGGGCTGTGAATCTGCTTCATGGGTCCTCCTCCCCTGGCCCTAGATGATGCTGACACTCCCAAGTCCTCTTACCATTCATCTCAGGGGATTTAAAAACATAAACCAAAAACTCACTAAGTGACTAAGCCTGAATGTTCCTTCCTGGCAACATATGATCTTCTTGTCCCAGAACAAGTAACTAACTCTAAAGTGCAAGCGGCTGAGGGCGGGGAGGTTGTCAGTCACTAAACCCAATACAAAACAAGAAAGAGTAAAATGAAGGAGGAACCTCGCTTCCTCAGAGCATTACTAATTCTTTATATGCTGCAAAAATAACAGCACACTAATAAGCAGTAGAGAGGTGACAATCGGGGTGAGTGGCCATGACAGTCATAGGAAGTGGGGAGCAAAGGACCATGGGCCCAATGGACACGCACAAGTGGCAAAAGTACCAGTGGAGGAAGCTGCCTACCCGACTTCAGCAGAGTGTCTTTTCGCAATGAGGCATATTTGGATCGGATTCCCAGTGCCTCGGTCAAGCTCTCATCCACAGGCAGAACCATCTAAGAATGTATACAAAAAAGCACAAGGAAACTGTGAGACTCAGATGACTCCAGAGCATTCAGCAGAAATGGTGGCCTAAATACACCATAAAAGAACCTTTAAAATAAATATCCATCCGTAACTCCACAATAAATATGCTGCTCAAGGTACAAATTCACCTTCCAGTATACTGAATGTACTCCACATATACACGATTTTCTAGACATGCATGTCTTCTTAGTCATTTCACCTGGTGTTTCAGGGTTCTGATGCATAAAATGAAAGGAAGGGAATAGATGATGCAAAGGAATTATTTCCAGAACTGACGTTCTGGGTTTATTTTGGGTAAAATGAGATCTCTCTGTATTTTACAACAATGACTACTTACCAGTGAAGGGGCTCTTAAATTAGAATTCTCCTTTGAGAGTGTCTGTGTGAGAGACTGTGGATGAGAGGAGGTGCTGGAGGGTGCTTGCTGGAGAGGGAGGAAAGCCGGGGAGAGGGAGAGAGTGCCCAGAAAGTGGCTGTGTGCGAGGTGACTTTGGGGCATGAGTGTGTTTGGGAGGGGATGAAATATATATATATATGTATTTTTTAGTTTATATATATTTTATTTTAAAGATATGGGGTACATTTCAGGATTAGGTATTCAAGTAGATACCGTACAGGTAAAGTTTGGGCCTCCCTTTGGTCCCCACTTTGCCTGGCTTGAGATCAGGCACCCTTATTGATGTTGTGGCCCCGTCCCACCCCCAGCAGTATCCTGCTAATCCCTTTCTTATTGTATTATGGTAAATGTTCAGGATCCACTTATGAGTGAGAACATATGGAACACTGTTCTTTGTTTCTGTGATAGATCACTGAGTATGATAGACTCTAAATCCAACCAAGTTGCTACAAAATCCATATGTTTGTCCTTTATGGCTGCATAATATTCCATTGTGTATATGTACCACATTTTTGTAATCCAGTCCAGTTTCAATGGGCAGCACAGTTGGTTCCATGTTTTTGCTATTGTGAATAGTGCTGCAGTGAACATTCATGTGCAGGTATCTTTTTTGTAGAATGATTTGAGTTCCTCTGGGTATATTCCCATAAGGGAGATTGCTGGGTCATATGGAAAGTCAATGTCTAGTTCTTTTAGAAATCGTCACACTGTTTTCCAAAGAGGTTGCACTAGTTTGCATTCCCACCAGCGGTGTAGAAGCATTCCTTTTACTCCGCATCCTCGCCAGCATCTGTTGTTGTTTGTTTTATTAATGATGGTCATTCTTACTGGGGTTAGGTGGTATCTCAATATGGTTTTGATTTGCATTTTCTGATGATTAGTGAGGCTGAGCACTATTTCATGTGTCTGTTGGCTGCCCGTATATCTTCTTAAGAAGTGTCTATTCATGTCTTTTGACCACTTTTTAATGAGGCTGTTTGTTTTTTGGGAGGAGATGACATTAACAAAACAAAACAGATGACCTGGGTCTCAAATGTCTCTTAGGTCACAATCCACATCTCCTCAGTCACCTCCACCTCCCCTTCAAGCAGTTCCTCCAGCAGAGCTCTTCCCTGTTTGTTCCTGCCCTTTAAGAGTGGCCCGTGTGGTGCCCAGAGCAGAGACAGACTCCAGGGCAGCAGTACCTGGCTGGCCAGGGAGCCCCTTCTCCCTACTTCTGAGATGTGCCTAGGGAGGACCAGAGTGTCCTGCAGGGGGCAGCATCAAGCAGCAGGCCCTTTACTGAGCAAACAGGTTATAAGTCACATAGGCAGGTCCTCTTGTGCTTTCGAGGTGGCATACTCACTCTCCCGTTGACAGTGTCCAGAGACCGAGTTACGGCGGGCCGCTGGTCTGACTTCTCCTCCATCTGCCAGCCGATCACAGTGATGTTACCCACACGGTCGCTCTCTGCTGATCTGCAACGAGCAAAGTGTGTGGATGAGCAGTGTTTCAACTGCACTTCTTTTCTGCTTAAGTGTGAAGCCCAGTCATCCTGGATCATCAGAGATCTTGGGAGAGGCAGGGCCCAGCCTAACTGGTCAGTCAGTCAGCATTCGCTGCATGCATAGTCTCTCTCTAGGTGAGGCAGACAAGGAAAACATGGGGCCCAATGGAGGGCTGTATCTAAGAGGAGACAAAGTACCACAGGCAAGTGTGGGTATGGCTGGTGGAGTCAGAGAAGGCTTCTCCAAGAAGGAGCCAATGCTACTCCCAAGCTGCCAGCCCCTGGGATCATCACTGCACAAAGGGTGATATGGATATATCTCAGAGTTAAGAGCACCTTTTCCAGCACTGGACCCCCTTCTGTTCCTTTTCACCCCTCCCTCAGGCTTTGATTAGCTCCCAGGCCTAGGCATGGACTCCAACTACAGAGGGATCAGCCAAGGCTTCCTGAAGACACAGGCAATGTCATGCCAGCCTTATCAGCTTTACCCTTAAGACCCCTCAGGGAAAGTGACAGCTGCCTGGGACCATCTGATTCACCCAGGGGAGCCCCAGGGACACCCCGAGCCTCAGGCTTTTTATCTATGATGTCTAAGTTAGCCAGGTTCTAAATTTTTATGTGGCCACATTTACTCACCATCTTCTCTGTGACTTCTTCTCATTGCTGTCACGCTAGAAAAAGCCTTCCCTGTACTGTCTATTCGACAGTTGTCTTTAGCTCCTTTTAAAAGGAACCATGTCGATTTCCTACATTCAACAAACCCAACTAGAATTCATTCTGGCAAATGATGTACCTAAATATTTTTCTCAAACAGCCCTTGCCCTCACACCATCCCTCTCATTTTACCTAAGATTCTCCCATTTTTCCTGAATCAAGTTCACACACATTAAATGCTGCTGCAGAGCTCTTGTTCTGTGGCTGATTGAACAGTCACTGCCTAAAACACTGTCATTACTTACAGTAGCTTCAGAATGTCTTCATAATGCAGTGACTTAATCTTCTTTGCCCTATTTCCCTTGCTATTTTAGCCTATTTTCCCAGACTGCATTTTTTCCAATTTTTATATTATTTTGAACAAACAACATGGCGTCAGGATTTTGGTGGGAACTGCCCTTAAAATGAGCTTGGAAGGGTTGACATCTTGATAACTTTCATCCCCGTCCAGGGACACAGTAGAGGTTCCCCTTTCTTTCATTCATCCCTTCAACAAATATTTACTGAGCACCAGGTACTGCTCTGTGTGCTTGGGATACAGCAATGAAGCAAAGCAGACAAAAATCCTTACAGTCTGGGAGATCACATTCCACTGGAGAGGGGACAGGTAACAGAGAAACATTTAGTATTATTAAATATGTATGTATCTGGACTTTCCTTTAGGTCTGAGCATAGATATACTCACATTTCCTATGGATGCCACAAATGTCCATTCCCTGATAAGGCTTCTGACAGGTTGAGTAATTCATTTTGCCTCCATAGACAACCACCTCCAGTTTCCGGGAGGAGGAAGGATGCTCTCTCAGTATAGGAAATGGGGCCTTTCCCCATCTGTCCCTAGACCTCATAATTGCAGATCGTTTCAAACAAACAAAATGAAATACCAACCTTAGTGTTAAATGCAACCTATGATGCCTGTCCTGGAGCAGATCTTTGACAACAAATGTTCCAGAGCCAAGTAAATACATCTGAAGAAGACAAGGGAAGAGAGACAGCATTAGAGCACTTGGTTGACTCAGATCTTCTTACTGTGGCCCCAGGGCATTCAGCTGAGTGGTTCCCATAACACATCTCCCCTCTTGTCAGAAGCCCAATACAATGCTCAGAAATTCCCAAAGACAAATACATTTAGACAAGAGTTAATTTGTGAGCCAGTAGTGAAGTCAATCTGTGTTCACTTCTCACTCAAATGATTACATAATTTTTAAAAAAGGAAGAAAATCCCACGAACCACAACATATTACTTAACTGTTCCCTGAGATCTATCTTTGACATCATACACAGATAGCTTGACTTGTGTCATCTGATTGATAAGAGAGTCTTGAAAGAAGGCAATACTGCTTAGAAATATAGGATTGTTGGTTCCCTAGAACAGAAAAGGAAATAGTAAGAAGAGTTGGATTTTTTTTTAAGTAATTGCTTTTGAAACACACCAACATTTTCAGAGAGAAGCTAACATTCTTACCAACTTGAATCAATACAAATACTAATGGAAGCATACAATCAAAAATTGCTTTCTAAAAGAGGAAAAAGTAGTGCCACATAGATCATAACAGATCCAGATACAACTGAGACCACTGTACAAGCTGTGCCTGAGGACTTGTTTCTAAAGGTTTCACACTCAGTAAGAGGAATTTTCTAAAACTGAAATGAAGTTAATGTCCACATGCCTTCTTAGTTTTACAATTTACGGTGTATTATGTATTTGGACCTACTACTTTGGGTTTTTTCCTTTAAGATATACAAACAGACAGATGAAAGAGGAAATGAAAGGCTTGAGTGGGTTTATTATGTATTTCTAGAAGCCTGTGTTTGAAATAATTAAAAGCTCTTCTTTTTTTAGAACCAGCTGATAGTTTCAAGATCTTAGGTGGTATTTTCTGGCAGCTTTGCCCTGCCCCACCCTCCCACTCCCCATAATACCATATTCTCAGGCACTGGTTAACTATCTCAGTTAAACTGTTCATGCCTCTGGCCATGTTCTCTTTGCATTCCAGATCAAATCTGTCAAGCCTATTGGACAGCCCCTCCTGGGTGTTCTGCTGGGACCTCAATCAACTCAACCTCTCCCTCTACCTGCCCTTGGTTAAAGGCCAACTCTACTCTTTCCAAGCAGGCTAAAAACCTAAGCGTGCACTCTGGTCCTTCCTTCATGGTTCTCAATCATCCAGCAACCATGTACTCCTCTTGTAAGTTCCGCCTCCAGAGTCTCCCTCACAAGTATCTTTTTTTCCACCTCGCCACCCCCCTCAACCCACTGCCGCAGTCAGGTCTTGCATCACTCCCCCAAATGACATCTGGTCAGGTGACTCCCCGCACAAAAGCTACTGGCTTGCTTCCGTCTACTGCATTACAAACTTCCTGGCCCTTCAAGGCTTCCATCCCTTGCTCTCCTACTTCACCATCCACAAGCACCAACCAGGATACAGCAAGACCTCAAACTCGTGTGATGCTTTCGTGTGGTCACACATCTGCATAACTACCACAGAACTTCGGCACACCCTTAAACGTGGAGTTCCCAGAATGGCTGCCTAGGTATAACCTGGGACCTTGGGACAAACGCAGCCTTGGGCCTGACACCAGACTACTAAGGCAGAATTTCATGAAGCTCTACCCTGGAAAGCTCGCTAAGACTCTCACAGCTGGATGGGGCCCCAGCCTCCAGGTGCCCTCTTCGCCTTTCTACTCCAACACTTCCCACACTCTGCTGTGCGTAGCTCTGCCTCCCCTCCCTCAAGCTGGTCAACTCCTCAGGGCAGGAACTGTCCCTGATGGACTCTCTATCATCCATAGTGCCTGGCAGTGTGTTAAAAATGTAGGCAGTGCTCAATAAATGCTTAGAAAACAGGGTTGTTGACTTGAACCTGGAAACAAGATTCCATGAGACGGAAAGGAGGGTAAGCTAGCCTCTAAAAAGGCACAACTAGTGAAGAAGAAATGCGGCTTGCTTGGTAATTCTTCACATTACAAATAAAACCCTGAAGATTTTCATAGGAGCAATTTCTACACTTAGTGTCATAATATATGTAATATGCTCAGTTATCTAAAATAATTTTATGAAATTTCCTTGGTAACAGTTTAGTGTAAAGAGTAAACACAACACAAACTCAAAAGGCAGTAAAAATTAAAACCAACATAAAAAAGGGTATGTCTAAGCAGGAGGACCAACATAAAAAAGGGTATGTCTTAGCAGAGTATTAATAGTTAATACTCTGCTAAGCTTTAAGTAATGAGCACCACTCTCTAAAAGTAGCAGCCAACTGGAGGTGATAAGGAAGAATCACGTCTTACCTCTTAATTTTTTTTTTTTTGAGTTGGAGTCTCACTCTGTCACCCAGACTGGAGTGCAATGGCCGCTCCCAGCCACCGCTGCCTCGACCTGCTGGGCTCCAGCGATCCTTCCGCCTCAGCCTTCCAAGTAGCAGGAATTACAGGCATGCGCTACCACGCCCGGCTGATTTTTTTGATTTATTGTAGAGATGAGGTCTCGCTGCCCAGGCGGGTCTTGAACCCGCGGGCTCAGGCAATCCACTCACCTCAGCCTCCCAAAGGCGCGGGATTACAGGCTGAGCCACCGAGCCTGGCTAGGTCTTACCTCTTAAAAGACAAGCAACCTTATAGGATCACTGTTCAAAAATAACCAGCCAACTTACAAATACAACCAACCTGTAATTGTAAGGGATATGGCAAATAAAAATGCCACCCAGATGAATAAATGTGATGAAAAAATATCAATGTACTGAAACACCCATGGGAAAACAGTAATAACTCACGTAACTATAATTTCAGCTACAGATGTTCAGATAACTGAATAGCCCTCCCATCAGGGTTAGAAACTAGAGCATGTTGCTGGGCTCGCTCAGAGGAGCAGGACCAGGAGCACCCACCTCAATGATCTCCGTCTGTGCATGCTTCGTCCAGAATGCCTGAGGAGGAGTGGTTACACTCACTGCTACAAAACTATTTGGTTTTCGATCTAGCGATGGAGTATGAAGCTCACTGCAAGCTACAGAATCAAGATGGGACAGAAATGAATTCTTTAAAATCAGGTTCTTTTTAGTTCTCTGTTCCAAACACACACACAGAAAGCACAAAGAGTATACTGACACTCAATGAGATGATCATTGTCAGCTGTCATAATTTTTAAATCTCTTCTCACTCACTCCCCCTCTCCTCTGCCACCCTCTAAGACAGCAGCACCATAACTGCAGTAGAAGGCTGGGCTGAAGGGGATTTTCTATGTCCATGGAGTGGAACACAAAGCCAACTAATCAAAATCTGACCAACTGAGCTAAGAAGCCACAGAGTCTACAAATCCTTACACAGCTACACATGCCTGAGTCCTATGACTGCTGTGGCTAACTCTAATCTTATGCCCCATGTGTCTTAGTATATGAATAAAAGTATGCTGGAAGAAAATTAAAATTCTATGACAAAATAAACAAAGCTGTTTAAATAAGCCATTGCTCATTTATTCTCAACAAAGAACCACTTACATGACAGTGGTCCCATAAGATTATAATGGAGCTGAAAAAATCCTATTGTCTACCAACATCATAGCCATCCTAACATTGTAGTGTAACACTGCTTTTTCTATATTTAGATATACAAATACTTACCATTGTGTTACAGTTCCCTATAGTATTTTGTGCAGTAACATGCTGTACAGGTTTGTAATCTAGGTGCAACAGGCTAAACAATATAGCCTAGATTTGTGGTAGGCTGTACCATCTAGGATTGTCTATACTTAACGCCGCTGAACAGCAAACTTAAAAACAGGTCAAATAATACATTTATGCAATGTATATTTTATCACACTTTTAAAATAAAAATGGAGAAACATACTAACTTTAATTTAAAAATACACTCCTGTATTCATAGCAGGTGAGATAAATGCAAAGGAAAAGCAGGAAGAGGAGAAAGAATTGGATGGAAGGAATACACTAATAAAAATGAAAGAAAGAATGGTAGGAAAGGAAGGATTTAAAGAAAATTAGGAAAATACATACAAAGGGAAGAAGGAGACATAAATTTGGTGGGGTAGAAGAGAGCAATATTGTGATGCTTTCAGGAGAGATAAGAATGCCTTCCTTCATCATGTTCATTTGGAATACGTTACTGGCTATCCCTGTCCTCTGAAGGGAACCATGATGATCTAACCAATGCATGCAGTCCAAACTGCTCTTTAGTTCTAATTACACTTTGTCTTACGTTAATATTGCCAGGCCAGTTATCTCTTTTGTTAGCACACACATTTGTGTATATGTTTTATTTTACATAGTTGCTACTCAAGTAGCTACACACAGATGTTTGTCCCAGACCTCTTATGTTTTTAGATTTTCAATCCTTTCCACATTGGTGAACTTCTGTCTGAAATCATTTGCCTTCTGCTAAGCAACATCTCTCAGCTCTGTTTATACTCCAAGTCTGGTGTTGACACATTTCCTCAGCTTCTTTGGTCAGCTTCTTTATTCCACCTCATTGTTGAAGGAAATTTTCTCTAAGGAGTTATTTTCTCTAAGTTCTTTAACTATATTGTCTCTGTACTTCTATTTTTTGTTATGAAATCTACCATTAGTCTAATTGTTGTTACTTTGAGTGTTGTGTTTTCTTGAGACTTTTATGGTTTTTCCATTGAGTTTGGCTCTCAGCGGTTTTATTATGAGGTATCTAGATACATTTTCTTTTTATTTATTCTGTGACTTGCTATATTTTATTAGTTTGGGGAGAAATGTTCAACTTTTACTGCTTCTGACCCTTCTCTCTTTAAGTTCCTTCTTGGATGCAATATAATATACATTTAGATCCTCTCATTGTGCTCCCTATCTTTTTTGCTCCCTCTAATGCTTTTCCCCATTATTTTTATCTCTCTGACTTCATTTTGGAAATTTTCTTCTTGACCTATAACTAAAATGACTAATTTTCTCTTTATGTCTAATCTGCTTTTAAGGTCTATCCATTGATTTTTTTTTTTTTTTAACTTCAGTTATTTTTTTCATTCTAGACTACCCATTTGGTCCTTTTTATGTTTTGTATTTTCTGATGAAATGTTCAATTATATTTTTATTCTCCTTTAACACAGTGTTAAGGACCGAATGCTTGTATCTTACCCCCCAATTTTTTTTTCTTTTTTCTCCATCAGGTTAGTCCTCTGATACAGCCCTTCAAATTTACATTTTGAAATCCTAAGCTTCAATGTGACGATATGAGGAAGTGGGGCCTTTCAGAGGTGATTAGGCCATGAGATTCTTCATGGATAGAATTAGTGC
Organism: Carlito syrichta; assembly: GCF_000164805.1. NCBI lineage: Eukaryota > Metazoa > Chordata > Mammalia > Primates > Tarsiidae > Carlito > Carlito syrichta. Next base: position 272,647 of record NW_007252933.1, read on the forward strand.
CTTTAAAAAACAGAGAGACAGAACTTGCTCTCTCTGCTCTGCTTTCTGCCATATGAGGATACAAGACTATGACCATCTGCAAATCAGGAAGCTGGCCCTCATTAGACAACAGATATGCTGGTGCCTTAATCTTGGACTTCCCAGCCTTCAGAACTGTGATAAATAAATTTCTGTTGTTTAAGCCACCCAGTCTATGATATTGTTATAGTAGCCCATACCAGGACATAGCTGATAACAGCTATATTAGTATCATATCTATTAACTCTAATGTGTGAAGCCTCTTTGGGTCTGTTTCTGTAGTTTGTTGTTTCTGTTCATATTTCTTATCTCCTTGTGTGTCTGAGAATTCATGATTTTATGCTGAATATCACATTTTTAAATATTTTATTTTCAAGATGTGTGGTAAATTCAAGATTAGATGTACAAGTAGATACTGTACAGGTAAAGTCTGGGCCTCCCTTTAGTCCCCACTTTGCCTGGTTTTAGATCAGGTACCCTTATTGATGTTGTGTCCCCCTCCTCACCTCGAATATTACATTGTAGAAACTATTTGTGGCCTAGGATGATGCTATCTTCCTCCAGACAAAATATGTAATCACTTTGGCCTGGTTATAAGGAACACTAGCACTTGAAGGTACCTTTATTTATCTTCAGAAACTTAATGGACCTGCAGTACCTATGGACACTTGCTTCTGGTTCCCCTTAATGCAAAAGTGTAGGCTTTGGATTCCAAACCAAAGTGAGAAGGGTTTCACCAAGTATCATACCCCTTATGGATCCTGGAACACAATCTCTGTTCCTTCAGCACTGAGAGGCTATGCAAAGTACTGCTTAGCCTCTAGACCCCTCAGCCTTCCTCTTGGGAACACTGAAAGCCCTCAAAGAAATAAGTGGGCCTCCATTCTCAGATGCTTTACTGTCCTATCAGTTCTCTGGAGACATGAACTGGATATTTCTTAGATTTTTTTTCATTTTTTCTAGATGTACTTAATGGTAAGATTTGTTTTGTTTTTTCTTCAAGAAAAAGATTTTGTTTCTCCTTATAATTTATTATTTTCACAAAGAGATGTCTGCAGTTGATGAACACTCTAGGTCCCAAATCCATTCTTCTCTCACAAAAGGATTCTTCTGTTGCTTTTGACCTGCTGCTGCTCCTCTCTCTGGCTCTGGCTTTGCTTCTATGTCCTACCAATCAAATATTCGAACTCTTGGATTTTTCACATCTCTTCATCCACAATCTCTGTTTCCTGATATTTTATCTTTGAACTATGGTCTCACTATGCTGCCTAGGCTGGTCTCAAACTCCTGGGCTCAAGAAATCCTCCCACCTTGGCTTCCCAAAGTGCTGAGATATGGGCATTCCTTCATTACCTTTCACAAATTTACCATAGTTTTCAGCAGTGCTCCTTTGATTTTTTTCATTAATATATAACTTACATACCATAAAGTTCACCCTCTTAAAGTGGTTTTTAGGGTATTCAGAGTCGTGCAACCATTACTATTTAATTCCTTAACATTGTTATCACTCCAAGCAACAGCAATAAGCCAAACCCATTAGCCTCAGTTCCCCTCCCCTAGAAACCACTAATCTTATTATTTATATATAGATTTGTCTATTCTGGATATTTCATATACGTGGAATCATACAATAGGCAGCTTTTTATATCTGGCTTCTTAAATTAGCATATTTTCAAGATTCAACCATACTGTAGTATCAGTACTTCATTTCTTTTTACTGATAAATAATAATCCATTGTATAAACACATACTGTTTGTTCATTACTAACTGATGGATATTTGAATTATTTACACATTTTGGTTATTATGAATAAAACCCAAATATTATTAACATTTGTGTATAAAGTTTTGAGTGGACTAATGGTCTTCTCTTTCATTTTTGAAGGATATTTTTGATGGATAGGAAACTCTTGGCTGACTGTCTTTTTCTTTCAGACATTTGAATGTGTCATCCCACTACCACCCTCACCTCCATTGATTCTGATAAAAAATTCACTATTATTCTTACTGATGATAGCTTATACATAAGAAGTCACTTCTCTCTTGCTGCTTTCAAAATTCTGTACTTGGCTTTCAATAGCTTGATTATGGTGTATTAGAGGTGTGGCTGTCCTTGAGTTTATCTCACTTGGACTTCCTTGGTGTTCTTAGCTATGTAGATTAATGTTTTCTATTAAATATGGGATGTTTCTGGTCATTACTTCTTCAGATTTTTTTTTGTTCTTCTCTATTTCCTCTCTTTCTGGAATTCCTATATATGTATTAGTACAATTGATGGTGTCCCACAGGTCTCTGAGGCTCTGTTTCTTTCTTTTTTTCTGGATTCTTTTTTCTTTATCTCAGACCGGATAATCTCAATTGACCTGTCTTTGAGTCTGCTGATTCTTCTGCCTTCTCAAATCTGTGACTGAGTCCCTCTTAATGAATTTCCCATCTCAGGTTGATTTGTTTGTTTCTGTTTTTTGTTTTTTTTCAGTCAGTCTCACTCTGTAACCCAGGTTGGAGTACAGTGGCATAATCAGGATTCACTGTAGCCTCAACCTTCTAAGCCTCAACCTTCTGAGATTCTTCCACCTCAGCCTTCTGAGTAGCTGGGACTACAGGCATGTGCCACCATGCTGTTAATTTTCTGATTTTTTTGTAGAGACGAGGTCTCACTATGTTGCCTTGGCTGGTCTCAAACTCCTGGGCTCAAGCAATCCATTCATCTTGGCCTCCCAAAGTGCTGAAATTATAGGCATGAGCCACGATGTCTGAGCTTTTTATAATTTATTTCTCTTCACTGATTCTCTATTTGGTGAGACATTGTTCTCATACTTTCCTTTATTTCTTTAGACATGGCTTCCTTTAGTTCTTTGAACATACTTAAAATAGCTGATTTAAAATCACTGTGTACTAAGTCAAGTATCTGTATTTCCTCACGGAACGTTACTATTGACTGTCTTCCTCCCTCCCACTTCCAACCTATGTGTGGACCATACACATACATTGTTCTCCAAGATTCCCAGAAACATGTCAGAGCTTTTCAAACTTCCTGTGAGTATCTAATTCCCAAGCTTTCACTTTTAAAATTTTTCGATCAGCTTTTTGTCCCAATTGTTACTACCACCTTAGGCAACTATAACGGTAAAAGATTGCCAGTGATTACTTCTGACAAACACCCTCAGGAAAAAAACTGTTCCCACTGGGTAAATTCTGAGGTAAGTCAAATAAAGACAAGTATTGTAACTGGGGTTTCCCAGATAACTGCCAGACAGGTCAAATAATGACAATTCTCAGAGAAAGAGATATTATTGGCTCTCTAACCCCATTCTGTACCCTCCAGTGACCATTGTTTTTCACTAACTACAGAGTTGTTGGTTTCAAGTCTGTCATGGAGCCAAGGAGAAGAAGATGGCTACATGGCAAGTTAAAACACCATAAATCTCTATGTTCTTACTGAGAAGTCATTTTTCTTGAATAAATGCTCCACAGAATGCTACAAACCTTTGGCTAATTTCCAGAGTTCTGAAATAACTGATTTTGACCATTTTTGCCAGTATTCTCATTGCCTTTATGGAAGAGGATTTTTCGAGGTCTTTGCTCTGCCATTTCTGTCCTCGCCATTCTCATCTTATCTTCAAAACGCACACTGATTATTTTTAAAAATTGATTTTTATTCCAAAAATTAATTTTGGCTCTCTGGTTGTATCCTTGTAATATCTTCTCATCTATCTCTGTGAACCTCCATTATTTATTGGCTACAATAAAATACAAAAGTACTTACATCTTCAGTTCAATGAGTTTTGACAATCATAAACATCCATGTAACCATCATCAAAACAACATAGAAAAACTTTTCATCTAACTAGAAAGGTCCACCTTGTACTTCCCAGTCAATTCTGCAGTTACTTTCTTATTTGCATCACTATAGTTCTGTCTGTTCTTGAATTTCATATAAATAGAACATTTCTGTGATTTACCTATGTTGTTATGTGTGTTGATAATTCATTCTTAATTGATGGCTGTATTTCACTGTATGAATGTATCACAAATTTATTTATTTATTCTGTTAAGGGACATCTGGGTTGTTTCCAGTATTGAATTATTATTATTATTTAGTTGAAGTCTCACTGTTGTCCAGATCGGAGTACAGTGGCATGCTCATGGCCACTGCTGCCCTGACTTGCTAGGCTCAGGTAATCCTTCTGCCTCAGCCTTCCAAGTAGCTGGAACCACAAGCATGTGTCACCATTCCCAGCTAATTTTTTTGATTTATTGTAGAGATGAGGTCTTGCCGTGTTGCTTAGGCTGTTCTTGAACCCCTGAGTTCAGATAATCCTCTCGCCTCTGCATCCCAAAGTGATAGAATTACAGATGTGAGCCACCGTGCCTGGTTAGTTTTGAATTATTATAAATAAATATGACATAAACATTCTTGTTCATGGCTTTTTGGAGCATGTTTTCATTTCTTTTGCATAAGCACCTAAGAGTGGAATTTCTGGGTCACAGGGAAAGGAAGATATGCTTAACTTTATAAGAAACTAAGTTTTCTAAAGAGTTTGCATCATTCTACACTCCCACCAGCAATATATATGAGTTCCAGCTGGGTGGGGTTAGTGTTTTTATTTTAACAGTTCCAACAGATGTTTTAATTTGCACTCCCGTGATGACTAATGAGGTTAAGCATCACTTTCCACATACTTATTTTTTATTTGTACAACTTATTTTGTCAGGGGTCTGCTCAAGTCTTTTACTCATTTTTAAATTGACTTGTTTGCTTTTTTATTATTTATTTGTAAGCATTTTATTCTAAATTTGTCATTCGTAATGTGTATTTTTCCCAGTCTATGGTTTATCTATTTATTTTCTTAATGGTGCCTTTTGATAGACAGTCATTTATTTTAATGAAGTCCAACTTTTATCCTTCCTTTTTTCTTTTTTAGGAAGTGGTAAGCAGAAAAGTACACCCTCACCCCAAAAAAGCATTCATACCCTAATCCTCAGAGCCTGTGAATATGTTACATTACGTGGCAAAAGAGACTTCACAGATGTTACTAACGTTATGGATCTTCTGATGGATTATCTGGATGACCTCAATCTAATTACAAGAGCTCTTAAAAGTAGAAGAGAAAGGCAGAAGAGTAAGCTATCAAGACATGACAATGGAGGAAGAGGCAGGAGAGATTCAAAGCATGGAAGGCACTCAACCTGCCATTGCTGGCTTTGAAGATGGAGGAAGGGGGCCATAAACCCACAAGAGGAACGTGGTGGCCTCCATGAGTTGGGTCCTAAATCCTAAAACCACAAGGAACAGAATTCTGCCAACAACCTGAATGCACAAAGAAACAGATTTCTCCCGAGCCCTAGGAAAGAAATGCAGTCCTGCTGACACTGATTTTGGTGTTATGAGACTCTAAGCAAAGGCCCAGCTAAGCACACTGGATTTCTGACCAAAGGAATCTATAAGGTAATATATTTGCATTGTTGTTTTTTTTTTTTTTTGAGTTGGAGTCTCACTCTGTCACCCAGACTGGAGTGCAGTGGCATGCTCTCGGCCACCGCAGCCTCGACCTGCTGGGCTCTGGTGATCCTTTCGCCTCAGCCTTCCAAGTAGCTGGAACTACAGGCGCGCACTACCACGTCCAGCAAGTTTTTGATTTATTGTAGAGATGAGGTCTCGCCAAGTTGCCCAGGCGGGTCTTGAACCCGCGGGCTCAGGCAATCCACTCACCTCAGCCTCCCAAAGCATGGGATTACAGGCTGAGCCACCGAGCCCGGCTTGCATTGTTTTACAGACTAAATGTGTAGTAATTTGTTGTGACAGCAATAGCAAACTAAAACAAAGAGTTAGTGCTTTTTGTGTTTTGTCCAAGAAATCTTCTCCTGCCCTGAGGTTGTGAGTTTCTTATGTTTTCTTCTAGAAGTTTTATGATTGTATTACTATTTTAAATTCTCTTCTGTTTCTTCTAACTGTGCCTCAACAGGCATACCCTGATTTGACTGGTCTACTTGCTCTCTCTCCTCTTTAATGTATAAATACCCTTAAATGGCCTATGGTTTCTCTCTGCCTGCCTTTTCATCAGGTGTTGACATTCATGCAAGATCGGAATATTTGGGTCTTTCAAGTAGTAATGATGGTGGATGAACTGAGATATAACAGGTGGCCAAGCTACAAAGATTAATTTTACTTGAAGGCTGATGGGCCTGTGGCCACCTTCGGAAAATGCTTTCCCACAAGTGACATTCTCTCCTGGTCTCATCCTCTACCCAGCCTACTTTAATTCCTGGCTCAAGCTCCATAGCTTCCATGAAATTTTCTTTGAGCAGCTTACAATCATGTCCCTTCTGTTTATCACTTACATCACTTATTTGGCATATTTCCATGGAAACCATACATCTCTGATATGTATGCCTTGTCTCTCCAGTCTAATCATCTGAATCCCAGCTGAACAAACAATACATAAATGCTGAACAAACAATACATAAATGCTGTTGAAGTAAGCTGGTAAAACATTTCAAGTGCAGTCACTCGACTTAGCAACTCCATATCCAAGAATATATCCTAGGGAAGTAATCAGCAAAATGTATGAAATGCAGGAACATCAAAATGTATGAATATAAAAATGTATGAAATGTATGAAAATCAAAATATATGAAAATCTATGTACAAGTATGTTCACTGTGTTAGTACCAATAACGGCATATTAGAAACAACCTAAGTATCTAAAAATAGGAGACTGGTTAAAATAAGTATGGCACGGCTGCATAAAATAGACTCTATGTAGGCATCCAAAATAATGAAGCAGATCCCATATACAGTAAAATAAAAAGGTATTTTGTTTCATGAAAAAAGCATGTTAAGAACACTAGAGCCAGGCTCGGTGGCTCAGCCTGTAATCCCACGCCTTTGGGAGGCTGAGGTGAGTGGACTGCCTGAGCCCGTGGGTTCAAGACCCGCCTGGGCAGGCGAGACCTCATCTCTACAATAAAATTTTAAAAAACTAGCCGGGCGTGGTAGTGCGCGCCTGTAATTCCGGCTACTTGGAAGGCTGAGGCGGAAGGATCGCCGGAGCCCAGCAGGTAGAGGCTGCGGTGGCCGGGAGCGGCCACGGCACTCCAGTCTGGGCGACAGAGTGAACCAACTCAAAAAAAAAAAAAAAAAAAACGAACACTAGGATGACACGTTTGTAAATAAATAATTTCATCACTTTTGCAACCAAAATTAAAAATTTCTGTACAGCACCTGTGAGGATAAAAAAAAAATTGGAAGGATATATACCAAAATACCAACCAATTATCTCTCTCCAAGAGAGTTTTCTTTTCCTCTAATATTTTCTGTATTAAATGTTTTACAATGAGCACGTTAAATTTTTTAAATGAAACAGATTTTATTTTAAAAGTCAAAATGTTTGTTCACTCAATCATTCAGCTCCTGTGCCTCACTTTTTATTTTTTATTATTTTTTTATTTTTTAAGTTGGAGTCTCACTCAGTCACCCAGACTGGAGTGCAGTGGCTGCTCCTGGTCACCGCAGCCTGGAACTGCTGGGCTCCAGCATCCTTCCGCCTCAGCCTTCCAAGTAGCTGGAACTACAGGCGCGAGCTACTACGCCCAGCTAAATTTTTTTGATTTATTGTAGAGATGAGGTCTTGCCAAGTTGCTCAGACAGGTCTCGAACCCGCGGGCTCAGGCAATTCACTCACCTCAGCCTCCCAAAGCACGGGATTACAGGCTGAGCCACCGAGGCCGGCTGTGCCTCATTTTCTTAAAAAATGGTGGTAAAATTTATTTAACATAAAATTCATCTTCACCTGTTTAAGCTGTTTCTTCCTCCATGTGCCTAATTAACATGACTATATTACTGCTCTTGGTTCACCACACTGAGAAATGTTGTGATTTCTATTATAGGGGATGAGGATTTTTAACTCAATTATACCAATTCTCATCCTCTTTCTATGCTCATTTTAGCTTAATTGTTTTTGTTCTTTATTTTTATTTTAAAGATGTGGAGTACAATTCAGGGTTAGGTAACAAATGGTCATTACAGGTAAAGTTTGGGCCTTACTTTGGTCCCCTCTTCATCTGGTTTGAGATCACCCTTACTGATGAAGATCTCCCTTACCTCCCACCCATGGCTGTTTCCCACTACTGCCAATACCTTTCTTATAGTATTATGATAATTGTTCAGGGTCTGCTTATGAGTGAGAAAATGTGGTACTCAGTTCTTTGTATAGATCACTGAGTATTAGTATTTGTAAAGATCACTGACTCTAAATTCATTCAATTTGCTGCAAAGTTCATAATTTTGTCTTTCTTATGGTTGCATAATATTCCATTGTGTATATGTACCACATTTTTTATCCAAACTACTTTTGATGGCAACACAGTTGGTTCCATGTTTTTGTTACTGAAAATAATGCTGCAACAAACATACATGTGCAGTTATCTTTTTCACAGAGTGATCTGAGTTCCTCCTGGTATAGTCCCAGAAGGGGGATTGCTAGGTCATATGGAAGGTTGATTTTTAGATCTTTTAGGAATCACCACACTGTTTTCCACACAGGTTGTACTAGTTTACACTCCCACCAACAGTGTAGAAGTGTTCCCTTTTCCCTGCATCCTCTCCAGCATCTGTTGTTTTGGGGTTTTTTTGAGTAATTGATGATGGTCACTCTGACTGGAGTTAGGTGGTATCTCAGTGTGGTTTAATTTGCATTTCTTTGATGACTAGTGAGGCTGTGCATTTTTTCATGTATCTGTTGGCTGCTTGAATGTCTTCTTTTGAGAAGTTTCTATTCATATCTTTCGCCTACTTTTTAATACAGCTGTTTTTTTCTTTTCAATGTATTTGAGTTCCTTGCAGATCCTAGATGTCAGGCCTTTGTCAGATACATAGTTGGCAAATATTTTTTTCCATGGCTCAATTGTTAAATCTACATTCTTCATGATTTAAGTTAAGCAAGTATTATGAGCCATGTTGGATTCCTTTCACTTCTCCATTGTGAGGACCCTGTTTCCTGGATAACAAGACTTCTTTTTGTTCATTCTCTCTTTTGGATGAAATATATCATCAACTAACTTTCAGAGAAAGAATGCAAGGGAAGTAAATCTATTTGAGACTCTGTATGGCTGAAACGAGTTTCTTTCTTCCTTCACATATGATTGATAGTCTGGTTGGGTAAAGAGTTCTAGACTGAAAATGTAAATACAGGTATTATCTCACTGTCTTCAAATTTCCGGTGTCACTGAGACACTCCATGCCAATTTTATTTCCTGATTCTTGAACATGACTTGTTTTTTTCCTTCTGGAAGTTTTTAGGATCTTTATTTTATTCTGAAATTTATTCATTTACTCTGAAATTTCACCATGATACACCTTCTTATGGGTCTCTGTTATCATTATGCTGGGCCTTGATAGGCATTTTTAACCTAGAAACATATTTTTCAGCTCTGAGAGATGACTTCTATTATTTTTTAAATAATTTCCTCCCTTATATTCTTCTCTATTTTTATCTTCTAAATATAGGACCTCCCAGATCTACTCTCTAATTTTTCATTTCTTTCTTACCTGTTTGCTATTTTGTTTTTAAGATGTTACTTATGGGGCGAATTCCTTGATGACCCTTTAAACTTTACTGAAGTTAAAAATCTGGCTAAGCTCGATGGCTCAGCCTGTAATCCCAGCACTTTGGGAGGCCAAGGCGAGTGAATTGCCTGAGCCCATGGGTTCGAGCCCAACCCGGGCAACTTGGTGAGACCTCGTCTCTACAATTAATCAAAAATTAGCTGGGCGTGGTAGCGCACGCCTGTAGTTCTGGCTACGTGGAAGGCTGAAGTGGAAGGATCACCAGAACCCAGCAGGTTGACACTGGAGTGGCCATAAATGTCCTACTGCACTCCAGCCTAGGCAACAGAGTGAGACTCTAACTCAAAAAAATAATAATAAAATAATTAAAAATAAATTAATTAAAAATAAAAATTTTCATCTATATTTTAAATTTCCAAGATTGTTCTTATTCTCAATTGTTCTTTTTTCTTTACAGTATCCTGTTTTTGTTTTATATATATACTATCTTTTCTTGAGTATATACATTATAATTTCTTTGGCATTTTCTGCAATGCCTGTTTCTTCCAAGTTGTTTTTTTTCTTTCTTGTTGCAGTCTTTCCAAAGGTCTGGTGATCTTTAACTATCTTTTCATTTTGTTTTAAATTAAATTTGAAATATAATTTATATAGAGAATGTATCCATACACACACACACACACACAATGAGTTTTAATAAGCACATATACCCATATAACCACCACCAGAGTCAAAGCACAGAACATTTTCATTACCCTAAGGGTTCTCTGCTCCCTTTCCAGTCAGTTTTCATACCAATCCTAGACAACCAATAACCCGTTTTCTATCATTACAGATTAATTTTCTTGAGTTTCATATAATGGAAGCATGCAATACACAGCCTTTTGTGTTTGAGTTCTTTCACTTTGCATGTTTCTGAGATTCATCCATGTGGTTATGCATATCATTCCTTCTCCTTGCTGAATGGCATTCCATTGCATGCACGTACCATAGTTTTCCTGATGGTGAACAACTGGGTTATTCCAGTGTTGGTTGGCTACTATGAATAAAGCTGCAAAGAACACTCATGTACCAATCTTTGTGTAGCCACAAGCCCACCTGTTTTTAAGAATGAGGTACTGCTGAGGCGAGAAGATTGCCTAAACCCAGAGGTTTGAGCCCAGCCTGGGCAACTTGACGAGACCTCGTCCCTATAATAAATCAAAAAATTAGCCGGGTATGGTGGCTCTCGCCTGTAGGCTGAGGTGGAAGGATTGCCTGAATCCAGCAGTCCGGCAGGTCAAGGCTGAGGTGGCCATGAGTGTGCCACCGCACTTCAGCCTGAGCAACAGAATGAGACCCTGACTCAAAAAAAGAAAGAAAAAAGGATTAGGTACTGGAAGGCTATCTGCTATCGAATGTGCTCAGGTGGGTTAGGTGGGTTCCAGTTCAGCAACTGGGTGGTTGGCAGGCCTGCTACTGGTTGGGCTCCAGAAGGCTAGGGTCTCTCTAGGGGGCATAGTAGTTCACTTTCTTCTGAAAGAGTCTCCTGCCTAAAGGCACAAGCCCAGCAGAACTGGGATGAGAAGAAGGTTGGAGGTGGGGGAAGTTATTATTTATAAAAAATTCCCACTTAATCACCATTCAGCCTGGCCACTCATCTCCGCTCCTCTGTGCTGCTGTATTCATCCAGAGTCTCTCTGCTTCTCAAGTTTCTCAAGGGAATAAACCTCTGGACCCTGCAGGGCTGAGGGCATGTGGTGGGAACCTGAGTTCAAACTCTTCCTTATGCAAACTGTTCAATAAGTCCCCGTCTTGGTCTCTTGACTGTTCCAGCACTGGGACAAATTCTCTACTTTGGCCTCCACCACTCTCACATTCAAGTCCTACCTCTTTCTGCTACTCTCTCCTATTTACTATTCCTCCATCTACTCCCTCCTCCCAAGTGACATTCGGGGGCTCCAAGCATGTTCCACTGTTCAGAGATTGTGTTTTTGTTTCTTATTTATCCTGATGTTTGGGATCACTTAAGATAAAGGAGTATTTGGATACATGGTGCTCACCCTGCTGTCATGAAGCTAAAGTCCCTGGGGTCAGTTTTGTAATTTGTAAAAATAATTAAGGTTCCTCTGATGTGGAGGTAGACAGATATGAGGAAATCTCAGGGTTAAAGGCAGCTTCTCCCCATACCTTCCTTTCCCAGTATGTAGCACAGTGCTCAATCCCCATTGTAGAAACAGTCATCAAGTCAAGGTTGGGAACCCCTCTGAATTTGTTTAGGAACATTTAGTCTGAAATGGGGACATTTTCAGAGTTTATTATTAATTTGATAATAATATACTTGTACTTTATGTGTTTTGAAATTTGTCCGAGTCTTTTTTTTTTGCAAGAGGTGGGTGGAGGAGGGCTTAACTGCCTTGATCTTCTTTGTCTCTCAAATAAGCAGTAACATCCCCAAACAATATGTGAGGGTTTAAACTGGTCCAGCAAGGTCAAGCAGCAGGCTCAAGGCCAGTTGTTTGACACAGCTGGGACTAGAACCAAGGCCATCTGACTCCCCAGGAGGTGTGTCTTTTATGTCATACCTGGACATCGTTGCCAGGTCACCGAACAATCCTGACCACCACCAAGGAATGAGAGAAGGGAAACAAGCACTGAGTAACGCCAGGCTCTGGAGGAGAAGCATCTCAGGCCTCCTAGGTGAGACACAGTGATGCCATGCTTCCCTGACCCCAGGCTCAGCACATTCTAATCTATTTTTTACTACGGTCTCATCAGATCCTAGCTGAGAGGGAGAGTACACAGGTGTCACCACTGTCCTTTATACAGTAGGGAACCAAGGGTTAGAGATCTAAATTCAACCATGCAAGGTCTCGTGGTCCGGGATGACAAAGCTGAGCCCTAAGCCCAGTTTTCTTAACCCTTCCTACCATCTTCCAGAGTTGGGAGGAGGAGAGAGGGAGGCAGTCTCTACTGGGCTTACCTCCCTGCCCCAGACACCTATGGAGACAGCACATCCCCCCAAGGATAGCAGGTCCCAAGCTGAGGAGATATGAGTGCTGTGGGTACTGGCCTCCAAGGTCCCTTCCTATGCACAGGAAGTTCACACCTGCGTCAGGGCTTCATCATCTCAGAAACACTGCAGCAATGGCAGCAGCAGCACCAAGTTCTTTGACACAAACTCAGACTGGTGGTAGTATTTTGCTTTCATTTCCGTTTTAAGCAATGTATCTTTTAAAACAAAAAATTAAAAAGATACTTACCTAAGCTGAATTCCAAAATGGGCTCATCTGGATCTTGTATATTTCCTGAATAGAAAAGAAATAGGGAGGAAAAAAATACCTCAATCAACTTTTTCCTGTTTTTAGGTTTAATGCTAAAAAACTCTACTTTTTCCCCAAAAAAAACTTTTATGCAAGATGGCTTCTTCAACTTCACAACCAAGCCCCACTCTCTTCCTCAGATCTACATGCCCACAACAGAGAGAGCTCTGATCACATCCTGGGCATGCGCCACACAGGCAATGTGAACATTCCCACATCACCTACAGGCAAATGGGCCCTAGAGGCGCCACTAAACTGGAAAACTGATGAGGTCAGGTTGCAGCAGAAGCAGTTTCCACGAAGAGGGCTGACACCGTCCCTGGTTTCCTGGTTCAACCAGAGAGATGCCATACCAGGCACCCTGCAGTCTGAGGCGGTCATGGGAGCTCATACTGCCTGGCTGCCAGATGCTCCAGGAAGTTGGCTCCATCTTCTCAGTGCTGCTACAATTTGGGGTCCACAAGCCGTGAGCTTGTACCAGGAGCCTGGCCTGGGCCCTGTGAGGCTCACCTGCCAGAGAAAGGCCCAGCATGTCAGCTGCCACATCAATGGTGGAAGCCCGCTGCATCGCACGGGCCCTGGCGCCATGGCGAGGGCTGTGCTCTCTTGCCGTCATGATGTCATTTGTGATGATGTGCTTCTTGTTCCTGGGTCAGACCACGCCTGATTCCCCGGGAAGCGCTGTCACCAAGCCCTAATCCCCTAAGGTGGAAGTAGCCCTGAGAAATAAGAGCAAACACTGGTAAGAAACCACAGGGATGGTAACTGAAAGACACTGTGCTCTCATGGAGAACCTAACCTCACATGGGCGAGATGCAGTGACAGATGAGGAACTAGGGAGGAGCATCTGTTGTTCTAGGTCCCTCCTGGCCACCTCTTTCTCACTTCCCAGCACAGAATACACATGGAATCCCATAAAGAAACCGGGTACCCTTCAACAGAGACATGCCACAGTAAATGATGGTTTCTAAGTAATCATAAAATATGGCTTTTGAGAGTTCCTTGTCATTATGCTCTTCTGTTTCTGAGTCTCCAACAACCTTTAAAATGCAAGTCAGCTCACCACAACCTCTGTGAGAAGGGTGAGAGCTGCCGGAGAGTCTGCCGCTCAAGGCTCCACCAGTATTGCAGAACACTGACCAGATAGCTCATGCTTCTCACCTGCTTGCTTGCCTTCCAGGGTTACACAAACTTCATGTATGTCTCAGTCTCAGGCTTTCTTTCCCACAAAGCATGTAAGTGATAATCTAGACCTAATTGAAGTGGATGGCGCTGTGCTATGGATGAGGAAGGCTCTGGGCAAAATGCCGCCAGAGGCTGAGTCAGACAGACACAGAGCACGGAGCTCACACTGTCTCTCAGAAGTAGCAGGAAAGGAGTTTTAGGTTTTTCCAACCCTATATGCTTACAATTCCTGCCATCTCTAGAAGAAACCAGCCTTTAGCAGTAATGATAATCAGACTGAGCAACAAGCCTGTTTAAAACACCCTCTCAAGCATCTCCACATATCCAGAGACTGCCCTGTCTTCTCAAATGGTGTCCATGCCTCTGCGACTGAAGTACTTAGGCTCCTGCCCCTGGGTTAATTCACTAGCGACTTACTAGACATGTTTGTCCTCAGACCACATGGCATTTCTTCATAGAAGCATGTCCAAATCCATCATCTAAAAACAGAAAAGTATAAACTTAACAAGCTGGTCAAACATTAAGTTCCTAGAAACACGGGGTAGCCAAGAGCTACTCCATGTTTGTGTGAGCTCCACACCCCAATCTAACCTTTGGGCTCGAAAACACAAGTTTTGCTCAAACCCAAAAGAATGAGAAAGAGAAAGTGAACATTCCCTCCCCTCACAGGGGTGATCTGTTGGGAGTCTGGGCCTCCTCTGAAAAGCCAAGCGGGCAGCTGGGTGTGGGCGAGGGAAACAAGGAAACGAGACTGAGTCCCACAGTCTCAATTCACACACTGCAGCCCCGGGAGGAGCTTCAGGGCCCTCTGAGGTTCTGCTCTTCATTGTCTAGGATGAGACAGGCTGCACCCAACTCACTGGGCTGCCGTGAAAACCAACAGTGCAAGAACAGAAGGCTCTGCCAACTCCACACTGTTGCTGCTGCTGCCTGGCCCCAGTTGCCTTCCTGCAGAACAGAACGCTCAGGCCCCACTAAGTCCCAGCACTGCTGCAGGGCTATTGGATAGGCCGCAGGGCCCAGCTCCTGAGCAATCTCAAAGTGCTGTGGTCTGAGAACTGGACAACAGCAAGAGCAGTGCTCTTGGCCCCAGGCCGACTCAGTTTCTCTCACAGGCTGTGTTTCTATCCCTCCCACTAGAAGGATCCAGGGACCTTCAGCCTGGGCACCTCAGCAGAGGGCAATGACCTGACAGTGTGGTCACAGTGAAAATCACCCAGGGGAGACTCACTGGTTTGCTGATATGAAATGGTATACAAGTCAAACAATATGCAACACAAAACTTAGAAAACTTAGAAAAACTTAGAAAGTACTTGGAGTACTAATACCTGTATTTTATAGTAAAGCTTGTACAAATTAAGAACAATAAAAAAATACACAAGTGGCAAAAGGTATGAATTCATAAAAGAAGAATACATGTGGAAAAATGACTGAATTCAATAATATTAATTAAAGCAATAAGCCAGGCATGATGGCTCATGCCTGTAATTCCAGCTACTTGGGAGGCTAAGGCAAGAAGACTGTTTGAAGCCAAGAGTTCGAGACCAGTCTGAGCAACATAGCAAGACCTCACCTCTTAAAAAAATAAAAATGATTAAAACAATACTAAATACACCTATTTTCACTAAATTAGTCCTCCACGAGGCGTTTGTTTTTCTAATGAGAATACATATTGCTGGAGGACCTGGGGGAAACTATATAGGGATGTCCTATATTCTTGTTGATCAAATTTTAGAGTAGAACAAGCATTCAGAAAGCAATATGGCATTAATTATCAAAATCTGTTAAACAATAACAAAATTCTCACCAATAATCCAGAACATGGAAATGACCACTGAGCAAAGGTGCTTACTGTAGAATTACCTATAGTAACAAGGCGATCTAAATGCCCAGCTACAGGTAAGAAAAGAATGTTCTAGAAAATAAATACACTCTTACTGTAAAATAGTGTTAAAATTACTGTAATAAAGTCAACATGAAAAGTTCTTCAGCCTCTTTCATTATCAGGAAAATGCAAACTGAAACTAGGAGATACCCCTGTACACCTACTAGAAGGGCTAAAGTGACAAAGACAGACAATATCAAGTGCTGGCAAGCATGTGGAATAACTAGGACTGACAATGCTAGCGCAGTGTTACTAGCACAGCCAGTCTGGACAACTGGTCATCTTTACTTACCCCAAATATACACCTACCCAGTGACCTGGTATACAACTCATTCAGAGTAGAACTGCTAACAGAAATGCATACTTATATTCACCAAAAAATGTGTAGAGAATGTTTAGAGCACCAACATTCACAGTAGTAAGATACTAGAGACAACCCAAGTGTTCATTGTCAGAATGGATGAAACAACAGGAATTGAACCTTAGAAATATCAAAGGGAAAAAGGCCAAGAGTTCAAGATCAGCCTGAGCAACATAGCAACACCTCATCTCTTAAAAAAATAACAATTAAAGCAATGCAAAATACACCTGTTTTCATTAAATTAGTCCTCCAAAAGGGATCTGGTGCAAGTCCATTCTAGGCAAGTCCATTTATATGAAATGCAAGCACAGGCTGAAGAATCTGTGGTGTCAGGAGAGCGCTAAGAGGGGTGATACTGACAAGCGAGGGTATCATGGGCTTCGGGGGCTCTGGTAATTATCTGGGTGACAGTTCCATGGATGACTTTACTGTGTGAAAGTTTATTGAGCTGAAAGGAGTAATTTTTATACTTCAATAAAAAGTGCATGTAATTCTTTTAAGGACTATAATAAAGACAACATAGCATGAAAGAATGTTTACGTCAGTTCTGTATCATTTGTGTTTTTAAGGAATTAGCCCACCTCTGCTGTGGTTACAGCCATTTCATGGCACAGAGGAAAAGAGCAAGAGCCTAGCTCAAGATGGTGGCCAGGATGAGGGTGTGATCATGGGGAAGTGTTCTTTCTTCCCTTACAGTCATCCTCGTGTCACTGAAGGTTGCACCCATGCTGGCCAGAGGCAGAGCAGCACCCCAGGCATGACTGCAGCTTGAGAAATGAGCTCTCCCTCTGGAATCCCTTCCCAGTGTGTCTTCAGCTTTCCATCGCCTGCTCTGCTGCCCTGCTCAATATGTTAGCAAAGGTGACAGTTACACCTTCACTTGGGACAACGGAGGCAGGGCAGAGGGCCACATCTGCACCCCAACATTTTGTCAGCCCCAGAGATGATCGCAAACCCATCCACTCCTACCCTTTCTCCCACTCCCCCTAGAGGGCCCCGGCCCACCCCACTGGCCTGTTCTTCCCTTGGGAGAGTGGTTTGTATTCTAGACATCATGAGGTTTCTAGAGATAGAAATGCTTAAAGGGGAACCAATCATCCATGGACTAATTTTACACCTGAGAAGTTCACAGATCAGAGAAACTTTCAGGTCAAAAAGATCTTAGAAGCCATTTCACAGTTATTTGGGGGCACTTAATTAGAATCTGCAATTTAAGTCATCAAGACCCAGGACACAAAGCTAATTTGTACAGCTGAACTTGATTTCCCTTCTTAGTCGTATTAATTTAAGGTAATTCACCAAGGATTCCTATATTCCCAAGGTCTCTGTTTTTCTCCCTGGCTCCATTTGAAAACCAGAGCTCATTAGGAAGAAAAACTGCACTTAAATCAAAGCGGACATAGAGTGTGTGGGAGCTCTTTAGGGGACTGGAACTTTTTCTTAAGGTTAAAAAAAAGAAAGAAGCAATAACTCATAAAATGTTACGTCTTTTCCTGCTCTGTGAAGTCATGTGACTCCTTCTGGCAAGAGGATGCAGATCATCAAATCGACAGCAAACCCTGAGGTTCTATCCCACTAATGTCCCTTCCACCCATGCAAGGCAGTGGAGAAGGTGGCAGAGGGAGCAATAAGACAAAGGAGTGTTAAGATTCACACAGGATTAGTGATGGCGGCAAGAACTCTCAGAAGCAGTCTTGGGAAAGATTCGCCTGCCTTCCTCCTCCATTGAACTAAGGAGTCTCAGGCCTGAGGGGAGTTCTGGAGGCCCCTCTGTCTCAATAACCTCTTGCGGGCTGCTGAGCTGGAGTTCACAGCAGAGGATTAACCATAAGAGCTCCATTTCCATCCGTCTTATTTATTGGGGTTCTCCTAAATATAATTTTTAAAAGGAGTTGCACTGATGAGGTCATGAAAGACAGGGTGATTTTTTTCATGGTCACATGCAAGTGAAAGGTGAACTATTATTATCAACCCAAAGCAAAAAGCTCAGGTACAACTGCAGTCCCTCTCCCTGCCCTATCCGCCCAACCCAGTCCCACCCAACCCCACTTCTATTGCTGTAAATAGGCAGTAAACAGGCTAAGAGACTTCCCTAAGCCTCTGTTCTCCAAACACAGAGAGAAAGTAAAATGAAAGACTGAAGTGAATCAGAACATGAGTCAGCAGCCCCTGGGAAAGAGACTTCTCTATAGGAGCAGAAAGAGGAAGAATTTTCTCTCAAAAATCCCAAGGTCAGGATTGCTAAAAACACAGATCAGTGCAGCATCACACCATTCACTTACACTGAAAATTGTTAGTAATAATCTAAGATAAGCAAGTATCACCTTCCTGCATGGAGTCATTCCAGCATAAAGACCTTTCCTTACAGAGGTTCCCCTGATATGGGTAAGCTGGCCTGTACCTCGTGGTAACGCATTTCCTTTTGTGACCATGGAATAATCATCTGGTCTCATGAGTGCCAGACTTAAACTCCTTGCTTCTTCCATGGCCTCCTGGGTGCCTGGCTCAAGCCTGACAAGTCTAATAAACACCTGTCGTGTAAAAACCAACATCTGTGGCAGAGACTGCACTTGCTCACCCTTGCCTGGCCTTTTCCTACTCTTTCCAGGCACACAGACAGATCATTCTCTCTGGCCCCCTTCCAGTTAGGTAAAGCTGTGTGACTGTGTGACTGAGGGCAGAGGGATAGGCACCACCTAGATGTAGACAGTAAAGATGCTTAACCTACAGTTCTCTTTCTCCCCTGGATTCCCAGCTGGAAACAGTGGATTGGGTTCGGTAATATGGAGTCACTAGAAGAAAGGAGACGAGGTCCCTGAAACTGTGTGGAGCAGAGGCCCCACTCTCCAGCCCATCCCTACATTAAAAAAAAAAAAAACCTCTGTTATATGAAGCCATTGAAGTTTGTGGGGTTTTATTATAGCAGCCAGTGCGAGTTACTCTGACTAAAGAGTGATACATACCGAGTACTCAAAAACTGGGGCACAATGAAAATAAAAATTACAACTACTAGTTAATACTTACTACACAACACCTCGGAAAAATGATGCTTTGTTCTCTGGAGGAGGTATGGCCAGCTCAGAAGAAAACAGTCCACATGTGGTAAGGAGACTACCACGGGGCTCTGGAAAATGGGAATAGTACACAGAATAAAAATTCCACTTCAGTAGAAGTCAACCAGAAAAATATTTTGCCCCCTGAGAGATATGGGAAGAAACAAACTCAGTTTCTCCTACTATACCCTCACAACACAGAACCCTTCTGTGACCCTAGATATATGGAGGTATATCTCCATGTACCAAGCAATCGATTCTGCAGCTGATTTACCAAAGGACACCAGCCAGTGTCCTCTAATTCAATTAGATTTAGACACTATCTACTTGAAGATAGTATCAGATCATACAGATTGAGGCTCAGTCTCACAGGACTGGCCCCTACTTCAGACACCAGTCACAAGCACGGGTTGTCACCTACACTTCAAACTGGCCAGCATGGTTCCCATGACTCCCTCATAGGGTTCAATGAATTTGCTAGAGCAGCTCACTGAATTCAGGGAAACATTTACTTACTTTTATTGATATTAATATTTTTAGTGATATTGACATTTACTTATTATTACTGATTATTCGGGATATTACAAAGGATACAGATAAGCAGCCAGATGAAAGAGGCGTAGGGCAAGACATGTGGGAAGGACCCCACAGCTTCCATGCCCTTTCAGGTGTGCCACCCTCTAGGAACCTTCACATGTGTTTAACTACTCAGAAGCTCACAGAACTCAGTCCTCTTGGATTTTTTTTTTTTTCAAAGATAAGGTCTCACTCTGTTGCCCAGGGTCTCCTGTGATGCGATCATACCTCACTATAACCTCAAATTCCTGGTCTCAAGCAATTCTTCCAAGTAGCTGGGACTACAGGTGTGCACCACCATGCCCAGATAACTTTTTAAATTTTTTGTAGAGATAGGTATCTCATTATGTTGCCCAGGCTGGTCTCGAACTTCTAGGCTCAAGCAATCATCCTCCCTTTGCCTTCTAAGGTGCTGGGATTCCAGGTGTGAGCCACTGTGCCTGGCCTCCTTTTGGATTTTTAATAGAAGCTTCATTACACAGGCATGACTGATTAAATCATTGGTCACTGGTTTAACAGCTTAACTTTCTGTCCCTCTCCCCTTCCCTCCACTCCTCTCCTATCCAGAGATGGAAGAGCTGGAGACTGAAAGTTCCAGCCCTCTAATCACCTGATGGTTTCCCTGGCAACCAGCCCTATCTGGCAATCTAGGAGCCCCCAGCCACCAGCCATCTTATTAGAATACAAAAGTCACATCACTCCTGAGATTCCAAGAATTTTAGGAGCTATACAACAGGTAAAGGGGCAAGAAGTCCAAATATAAATTTCACAATATCACACTCCCTAATGTCAGGTCAGGCTCAGGACACCCTGAATACATATCTCCTGTTCCTCCCCCAATCCTGAGGTAGGCTTAGACCTCACTGGTCTAATATTGTAGGCTTAGACCTCACTGCTCCTGAGATTCTATGGTGTGAGATGGCTTTAACATCAAGAAGACAGGTTCACTGAAGTGGCCTTAGAGCCGCTAATCCAATCAAGGGAATAAAAGTGACTCAACAGGGTCTATCTGTTACCAGTGTCCCAAATGAGCTCTGTTTCCATGGGTCTCCTAGAGACAGCTGGAAATTGAGTCTATCCAGGGATTCACCCATACCTGGTCTACACCCAAAAGGAGTCTTGGAATCATCATTCTTGAAGACCCCAAAAAACAGAATTGAAAGGACAGAATTGAAACTGAGCAGGAAATGCATTTTTAAAATCTTGTTCCTAAACCCTGTCAGGATGATGAGAAAATAGAAGCTATGTTTTGGAGAAATGCATACTTTACGTAAAATTAACCTTGCCGACTCTGCCTTTTCAGAAACACAGACTTCCTAATGCTAGAGGTATCTCATAGCGGCAATCAAGCTTGCCTACAGTAAAGGGAATTTACAAGGCCTAAGACATCATGCATTGGGCAAGGATTGCAGAAGTCACAAAACTTGCAATTACAAAAGTTAATTCAATCTTCCAGTAAATTGGGCACGCTATCTACAGGAAAGTCAAGGATCCCCCGAAGCTACCCACTGGGAATGCATGAGAGATAGGGGGAGGTGGAGCACTGGAATCCTTTTCACACCCTTCTCTAGGGGCTATGATAATGTGGGCGGACATTAGTGGGTCTCTGTGTCACTGGATCTCCACGACATCTGCTGATGGTCAATTAGGAAGTCACAGCAGTCACGTCTACCTGACTGCAACATCTCCAGGGGAAAGAATTTAAGCCAGGACTCGGGGCTATGGGGCCGCATCCATCTAGAGTGTAGGTCTGCTTCCTGTCTGTGGGAAGTGAACTTTTCTTAAATAAATCTTATCTTCTTTCATCTCTTTGTGTGCTGCAATTCTTTGCATTACTCGGATCTCTGGGTTGCAAGCACGTACCTCCGGCCCGCTGGCTCTGGCAGTGCCATGCCTCACCTCTCCATCCATCCCTCCACCCTCATCCTATCCATGCCCTAACAAGAATGATAGCAGTGCAGCCTATATGCAAATTCCATGACATGGGCACAAACCTGAGAGTAGGCACAGGGTGGGTGGAGTACTAATGCCAATGGCACAAACTGAATGGGTCAGAGTCAAAATTGTAACCCAAGTGCCTCATTTCAAAATGCTTTTTTCTCCTCTCTCTCTCCTTAAGACATGCTTGAGAGGTTTCTTTCCTCTTTTTTCCCATCAGACACTTCCTTGCATTGTGTTCACTTATCTAAGTATGTGCTTACTTAGAAGTTCCAGGGGCTAATCTTGAAGCAAGCCGGACAACGGTGGGATTCTCCCCTGTTTGGAGATCACCTCAAGGCTGCAGTCAATCTACAACTCCAAGATGACACCAGTTCATACACCAGATGGGGCAATAACTCAGGACAGACATTCGAACAAACCACATAGACCAGCACCCACTGTCACTCCTGCATGCTCCCCATACCCAATTTCCCTTTGTAAGCCCCTGCATGCAGTCCAAAAGTTGGAACGTGGTCTGTTAGAGGCATGAGCCTGGCCATTTTCCTGTTGGCTTTCAGAATAAAGTCACTTTCCTTTCACCATCTCACCTCTCGTGTTTGGCTTTGGGCAGCAAGTGGTCAAACTTGCTTTTGGTTACAGAATGTGGTGACAGGGATAAGCAACAGGCACAGGACAAGGGCAGACAGGAACAGAAGCAGCCTCTCCAAGATGGAGGGCCAGGGAGGCCAACAAACTGGAGACTCTACTATAGGGAAAAGGCAGCACTGGGCAGCATGCAGGCTCAAGCATATCCACTGCCAAAATGGCTTAAAATCTGCTCCCAATCATCTGCTTAGGTCAGTTACCAGTGAAGGGACATGCAGTGCATGGCAAGGACTAGGAAGGCCCAGTGTCCAATTATTCCAGAGCAATAGCCAATGGCAGCAGAAACCTCCTCTGGTTTACATTTGGAATGAATGGGTAAATGAATGAATGAATGTTTCTACATGACAACTGAGACAGTTTAATGCTATAAATCAAGTTTTAATGCAAAGAAAATGATAGAACGAATATAAGGAGTGTGTGGCTAGGGTGAGGAGAACACACCAAAACTCATTCTTCCTTAAATATGGCTGTTATGGGAACTGCAGCAACTCACCAGGAGCAGGAATGCATGTACTCAGAACAGGCATCAGAGAGTGACAGGAGAATCGACGGTGTTTATTCCGGAAGTCTCAGGGGGAGTAGCCTCCCAAAACCTGAGCCTCGACCCTCAGTTTCAAGCTGCTTTTATAGAGCTTTTTGACTACAAGTACAACATACATGGGTTTGCCATTGGTGGGTTTACAATTTTAAATTTAGGACTGGGAACAGTTACTACTACTTCTGCAACAAGCACTGAAGCAGACATTTTTATGAACATTTCCATATGAGGTGTAATAAAACGTGTTTACAAAAACAGAGATTGCAGTTAAGAAAAATAGCATGTAGCTGCTTGCTTATAGTGTACTTACAGAAGCAGAGATGGCAAGCAGTTGTTTTCTTAAGGTAAGACCCTTAAAGTCAGCTTTCCTGCCTAATTCCTGTTGTTGTTTTTTCTATCTCATGCTCAACTTGCAGCACAGAAAAGCAAAACAAGAAAATGTTAGACATTGGAGAAAACTGCCATAAGAAGTAAGTGAACAGGGTGGACAGATGTGGTGGGGTAGGCATGGGTCATTAAAAGCAAAGGGACAGGTCATATTAGACCCTGCTAGAAAATTGGTAAGGGGCTCCTTTACTTTAATTTGCTCACTTTGGAGACTTCATCCTTTGGCTGCTCCATCCCCAGGCACTCCTCCCCACCCTACAATGCATAAAAATAGTGGAAGCAAGCAGTTCTTCCTTTTTTCTCTCTTAAACAAAACCAACTGCCTAGGAAAAATCCTAATCTTAAACAAAGTCAAATATGCCTCCCTACCATAACATACAAAAAATGCTCCCTGCCTCAAAGGCTCAGATATTAACTGGGCAGGAAAGATCAGATGCCCCAGTTATAAGGAATAAGGACACAGGTGGAGGGGACCTGAGAGAAGTAGCAGAAAGGGATGGCCGGAAGGCCTTTCTCATGCCCCTCCTGGGATCTGCCCCAAGGCCATTATCTCCTTCCCCTCTCCCCCAGCTCTGGTCCACAGAAGGCTCTGGTTTGAATGTGCCCCCCAAAAGTTCATGTGTTGAAAACTAATAGCCATTGTAATAGTATGGGGAGGCGGGACCTCTAAGAGGTGACTAGGCCATGATCTGCCCTCATGAATGAATTAATGCTGTTCTTTGCAGCAGTGAGAGGGATGGGCTACTGATAAAAACAGTGAGTTTGAGAGACCCAAGAAACCAAGAAACTTAAAAAGCCATACTTGCTGTAAAAAGTAGTGTTTAGTTCACTATATTTTATATATCCCTACCTCATGTTCATTGTACTTTATGAAATCTAGTACTTTAAATCCTACCTCAGAC
>NW_007252933.1:297290-358337 GCF_000164805.1 Carlito syrichta
TCAATCACGGGCAGTCAGGTTACAGCCCACGAAAGGCACCTACCAATACCAAGTGTTCCCGTACCCATTAGCAGAAATTACCCAATCATCTATTAGGACTATGTTCAGAGAGGGCATCACTATGGTCCTCCTGTGCTAGAAAAGCCAGCTGCCTCCTTCCCCTCAGAGCCAGGGCTCAGCTTGCTCCCACTTCCTGCTCCTTGTACCTGCACAGCGCCTCAGCTGGCAGGAAGAGAGAATCAATCTGAGTAAAGTTCTCACTCAAAGAACACTTAACGTAGGAGCCTGCTGCCAAACATCAGTACTGCTGCTAATGCTCAAATGCAGGGGAGTAATGTGCTCTAGAAAATCAAGCACAGGAAGACGAGAAGCAGACTAGCAATTTTCATCTCTTCTCACCTACAAACACTAACAGCCAAACTTGGTCCCCTCAGTCCCCCCCACTGCCCAGCCTGTGGCTCACCAGGAGATATTCAATCATTTACCCCGTTTCCCATTTCCCCAAGCCCTGTTCTCTGCCAGTGATCATGAACCTTGTAATGGCAATGAGTTAACCTCATGGAATCAACTAACACACCTCATTCCTTTAATAATATGGCAACTGTTATAATATAATGCCTGAACCTGGATACAAACGCATATCCCCAGACTCTAATGGAGGGTGTCTGTCACTTTGTGCTACAGTCTGAAAGTGTCCCACAAAATTCACATGTTGAAACTTAACTATCTTAATGTGATAGTATTAAGAGGTGGAGGTTGTAGGAGGTGATTAGGTCATGAGGGACCCACCCTCATGGATGAAATTAGTGTCTAATAAAAGGGCTGGAAGGAATAAAATTAAGGTTTGTGAGGAGAGCAATCAGTCCCTCATCAGACAACAAATGCAGCACCTTGATCTTGAACTTCCCAGTCTCTAGAACTGTAAGAAATAAATTTATTTTGTTTATAAATTACCCAGGCTGGGCACAATAGCTAACCCCTGTAAGCCCAACACTTTGGAAGGTCGAGGTGGGAGGATTGTTTGAGCCCAAGAATTGAAGACCAAGCCTGGGCAACATAACAAGATACAAAATCTACAACAACAACAAAAAAAAGATGTGGTGTCATGCACCTGTAGTACCAGCTACTTGGAAGGCTGAGGTGGGAGAACTGCTTGAGCTCTGGTGTTTGGGATTGCAATGAGCTTTGATCTTGCCACTGCACTCCAGCCTGGGCAACAGTGAGATCCTGTCTCTAAAAAACAAAACTAAAAACAAATAGGCTGGGCACGGTGGTTCATACCTGTAATCCCAGTACTTTGGAAGACCAAGATGTGAGGGTCATTTGAGGCCAAGAGTTTGAGATCAGTCTAGACAACACAGCAAGACCTCATCTCTATAAAAAAATCAAAAAAATTAGCCAGGCATGATAATGCGTATCTGTAGTCCCAGCTACTTGGGTGGTTTAGACAAGACAATCACTACAGCCCAGAAGTTCGAGGTTGCAGTGATCATGAACCTTGTGCCACTGCACTCCAGCCTGGCAAGAGAGTGAGATCCTGATACATAAATTAATTTTAAAATATCAATTAATTACCCAGTCTCAGATTTTATTAATAGCAGCCTGAACTAACAGAGAAATTGGTACTGAGAAGGTATAACAAATGCTTAAAAATATGGAAACAAAACAAAACAAAATATGGAAACAGCTTTGGAACTGGTAATGGATAAAGACTATAATAGTTTTGAAGTGCATGCTCAAAAAAGCCTAGATTGTCGTGAATGGAGCATAAAGGATGATTCTGGTGAGAGTTTAGAAGAGGAGACCTGTAGAGAGAGCCTCAGTTTCTAGAGATTATCTAAGTCATGATCAGTATACTGGTAGAAATATGGGCAGTAAAGGCCATTTAAAAATTTATTTTTATTCTTTATATAAAAATTCAGAAGAGATGAAGTCTCACCAAATAACCAGGTGCTAGTCATGAAGACAATGGAGGAAAAATTCCAAAAGCACTTTGGAAATCTTCAAGGCTGCCACTCGCATCACAGGACCACAAGTGCCAGGTCCTTGAGGGCAGAAGAGTTTCAAGGGAGGTGTCCAAGATACCAGGACCTTGGGGCTTGCTGCCCAGGATTACCTCAAATTTCTACTCCCTGCATTCTGGCACAGTGCTCCCTAACTGGTCCAACTGTGGCTAAAGCAGACCCAGGTCCAGTTCAGGCTGCCTCTCTGGAGGGGACACCCTGTAAACCTTGGCAGCATCCAAGTGGTGCCAACTCCACAGGCAGGCAGAGTGTATGAGCTGCAGAGGCATGGCTCCCCACCTAAATTTCAAAAGATTGGGACCCAACCAGAGAAGTACAGGGCAGAGCCACTGCAGTGCGCCCCCACCAGGGCAGTACCCAGCAGAACTGTAGGGTTGGGACACTGCAGAGGGTTTCCACAAGGGCAATGTCTAGTGGAGCTGTGGGTGCAGAGCCACTTGAGGCCCCAGACCTACAGAGTAACCAGTGTGCAATGCAAGCCTTAGAGAGCCACAGGCATGCAACTCTAATGTAGAGGCTACACCCAGCAAAGCCATGCCATCAAAGCCATTGGAAGCCTTGGGGACCCAACCTCTACCCCAGTGTGTCCAGAAGACTACTCTCAAGTCTCGAGATTTAATGTTGTTTGCCTTGATTGGTTCTGAACTTTTTTGGAAAATGTTACTCCTTTTTCCTTTCCTGTTGCCCCTTTTTGCAAAAGTGTGTTTATTCTATGTCTGTCCCACTACTGTATTTTGGAAGCACATAACTTGGTGATTTAACAGGTACACGGCTATAGAAGAATTTGCCTCAGAATGAATCATACCTTGAGTCTTCCTCATATCTGATTTAGATGAGACTCTAGACTTTAAACTTTTGAGTTGGTGCTGGAATGAGTTAAGACTTTTGGGGCTACAAGGATGGAATAAATGTGTTTTCCAAGTGAGAAGGACATGAATTTTGGGGAGCAGAATGGAGTATGTCTGAATATGTCCCTCAAAATTTTTATGCTGAAATTTAATCACCCACATAATAGTATTAAGGTGTGGGGCCTTTAGGTAGTGATTCCATGAGGACTCTGCCCTCATGAATGAGATTAGTGTTTTACAAAAGTGCTGGAGGGAACGAGCTGGCCCTTTTTGTTCTTCCACTTTTTGTCATATAAGGTCACAGCAAGAAAGCCTTCACCAAATGATAAATGCCAGTGCCTTAATCTCAGACTTCCCAGCCTGCTGAACTGTGAGAAATAATTTCCGTTGTTTACAAATTACCCAATCTCAGATATTTTGTTATAGCAGCCTGAACTGCCTGAGACACCTTGGATAGGTGCGTGAATATATGTAAATAACAGGACCAAGGAGGCACTCCAGAACAGAACAAGGCCAGACTGTTTCAGCTTCCGCTAACCCTAGCCCCTCAAGTTTTCCCATCTCAGTAGATGGCAGTTCCTTCCATCCTTCCACTTGTTCCAGGCAAGAAACAAAACCAGCACAGGCCTCCTGACCTCCTCCTCCTCTCATAGCCCATGACCAATCCATCAACAATTCTGTCAGCTCTGTCTTCCTCACGATTTCAATCCCCACAGCATCCCAGCCCCAATGCTCTGGGATTCTGACCACTGTTCCTCCCACCACCGCCACAGTCTTGTACAACAGCAATGGTGAGGCCTGTGAACCTTCTAGCAGCATCTTCATCCTGCTCCCACCCCAGCATCTTCATCCTGCTCCCACCCCAGACTCCTTGCTCCTTAGGTCTTGCCTGATGTGGCCTTTGTACCAGTCACACTCTCTGGGACTGCTCCTTCTCAGACAACATAGAGGGTAACTCTCTCACTTCCTTTATATCCTTCACAAATCCCAGCTTCTCCGGGAGGTCTTTGGGGCAGCCTGGTTTAGAACTGCAGCTCAGCCCCTTGCGGTTCATCTATAGACCATGAACCTTCAGAGGATTTTCTACAGAAAAGAGTTTGAAATTAAGTCACCTTGATTTTTTTTTAAGTGCTTTAAAATGTTTGTGCTAAGGAAAAAAGGTGCCAGGGCCTGGGTCTGGGAGCTCACAATCTGGGCGATGAGGGACAGGAGCAGCCTCGGGCTGGCAGGGTCCTCTGGCTGCCTCTGCTATAACAAGCCCTTCCACACCACATACTTCAGTCATTTTTTTCTTCAACACCTTCACTTTCTTGCTATTGCACCTCATGCTGCTGCTTCTCCACACTCTCTTTAACAAACAGTTGAAGGTCTATTCTGGGCTAGGCCTTACAGATACAAACATGAACGGGAGGTATGGCCAGGAGTTACAGCACAAGAAATGTAACAAAAACACGAACAGAGACAACCTGAGGGCTACACTAGTGGTGGCCAACCCTTTTGTGACTCCTTTCCTTGTATGAAGGGCTGGCTTTCTGCACTGCCCTCTCCAGGTAAGCACACCCCTGGGTGCTGGAACCAGGAATTCTGGAGGCCTTTTCTTGAGGTGAATCAATCCAGTGCTCCTATATATTATCCTTTTCACTCCCACAAACCAGGTCTCATTTGTAATTTGGTTACCACCTAAGATTCCCACTACCACAAACAAACAAAGATAATGGGACAGTCCACTCTAAGTGTTTAGTTAGAGACAGTGGGCACCAGGGTCAGAGCTGCCGTCTCTCCTACACTGTCAGTGACTTTGACAAGTCCCATTTCTTGCTCCATCAACAACTCAGCCACCTGAAGCCCTCACACAAGTAACAAAGTATGTTGACCAGTAATGCCACAGAAATTTCCCAATAGACGTATAAAAGCACTGAGGAAATCACCAGTATCTGTCAACTCCCACATCAAAGAAGACACAAAGATATTCAGCTCCAAGAGGGCCAAAAACTGATGTGATAAAGACAATGGGTTCCCTGTAACCTGTAGGGGTAAGCTTATCTCTGACTAGGGGTGCATAAAGAAGGGAGTTATCATCACACTCCCAGATGCCTCTACCAACCCAGGAGACTTGCACAAAGTTTGGTTCCAGGAGATAGCTGGAAGAATGCAGAGCTTGAACCCATTCCGGCTCCTCCATGGTGGGGGAAGGCTCTAAACCCCTGTGGTGAGGGGAGGCTCTAAACCCCAAAGCAGGC
The DNA here is from genome assembly GCF_000164805.1 of Carlito syrichta. Taxonomy (NCBI): domain Eukaryota; kingdom Metazoa; phylum Chordata; class Mammalia; order Primates; family Tarsiidae; genus Carlito; species Carlito syrichta. The sequence goes on from NW_007252933.1 coordinate 302,403, forward strand.
TGGATATGCCCATTCGCTGCCTAAGGTGGTGACTTCTCTTCCCTTTTCTTCTTTCATCCAAACCCAGGCTATCAAGCATGGCCTGAGGCCTGCTCCTACCTCTTCTAGGCAGAGCTGGCCATTGGAAACCTGGCCTCTGACCTCCTCCAGCTTCCTAGGTGAGCTCTGCCCCAAGTTCTGCTTTTCTCCCCCTTTCCCCCCGGAAGAGGTGCGGCCACTGCTGCTCAGGGCTTCTCAGGGCAGAGTGCAAGGTGGTAACCCACACCCCAGCCACAGTAACATCCTTTACCTTGCCCTGACAGTGTTTTCCATTCACCCCATGCCCCCACACTCCATGGGGGTTTAGTGATGAGGCTGTCATGGTAAGGACAAGTTTGGTACTCCTGCTATCCTGGCCAAAACACCATATATAACAGCCAGGACACCAGTGATGCAGGTTGGAGAGACCCAACTCATGAGCTAAAGCAGAAACAAACATTTGTCATAAATGTCTGCACTGACTTTAAAACTTGAGCAATGCTGGACGCGGTGCCTTGTGCCTGTAATCCCAGCACTTTCAGAAGGCAAGGCAGGAGTACTGCTTGAGTCTAGGAGTTCAAGACCAGCCTGGGCAACATAGTGAGACCTTGTCTCTACAAAAAAGTCAAAACCTTAGCCGCACAGGTGGTATACACCTGGTGTCCCAACTACTTGGGAGGCTGAAGTGGAAGGAATGCCTGAGCCCAGGAGGTCGAGGCTGAGCCATAATCATGCACTCCAGTCTGGGCAACAGAATGAGACCCTCCAACTCAAAATAAAACAAAACAATAAAAAACAAACAAACAAACAAAAACCCTAACCAAGAACATAGCTGAGCTGGCCCATGGACTCCAATGCCAGCAGCACAAACAACTCTTCTTGGCTCCCCTCTGCTTACCCTTGCCCATCATCCTCCTGCTCTCTGCACATGCGCTCTCTGCTAACGGTGGGACCCGAGGCAGTCCCTAACTTTAAGCTTTCCAGCTGTATCCTCCACAAAGGCCAATTGCCTGGATGCTCTCCAAGCTTTCTCCACGGAAGGGAATCTAAGGACTCAGCCTAAGCCAGGTGCCCCTGACTACGGGACTGGGGGTCACATTGTAGTACAGGGGTTCGTAATTAGCAATGGGAAGAGAGAGAGTTCTCACAAAGGGGTGGGAGGAGGCTGGCCAGACTCACCTCAATTCATCACAACTTTCAGGAGCCAAGTGAAGATTTCCCTAAAGCAGGTGTTTCTTAAAAGAGAAAAGTCAAGGACCTCTCAGTGTTAACTAGATGGTTTCATGTTGTTTAAATACGTAACATAAACACAGAATTAGGCCTAAATTCTTTTTGCTTAGAGCTCTTAAATTATCAGAAACCTAAAAGATCTACAAATTAACACAAACCAAACCCCAACACAATTGAACCTGGGTTTGTATTACTTTAATGTGTCAAATGGGTCTGTTTTACAGAAACGATCACAAGCACATAACCCTGACTAACTCCAGAAACCTCTTCTGCCACATCCCCAACTCCAACCTTGCCCAGCCTGAGGCCAGAAATGGCCAGAATGGTCACTACAGGGTCCACCCAGCAGTTATTTGGTCAAAACAACAGTGGCCAGTAGCCACCATTCCCAAAAAAGTTAAGTTGCTGAACAGGGTGGAAGAGGGAGGATGTAGCTACGCCACTCTGGGCTGTGAGCAGGGATCCAAGGATCCCTAATGGCAGACACTCCAACATTTCATTTTTCTCCTATGAGTGAAATCAAGATAGTTACAGAACAAAAAACAACTTTATGCCCTGCTTTGAGAAAATGCAACATTGAAAATGCCGGTTATTGGTCCTTGACCACCACCTCTCCTGCAGAGGAGGACTTACACTGAGCACCACTGTAGTAGACAAACTCAAGATGGTGCCCACAACACCTTCTTTTTGCAACGAGCACCCATCATTCCTCCCTTCGATCTGTTTCTAGTATTGTGTCCTTCCAGGACTTAATATCTGCTGCCAATGCATGTAAACGATCAAGTTTCTCATGTTTCCAACCCATGGGAGAGAGCCAAGAGAGGAGAAGACCAAGAACCACCCAGCCCAAGATGCCTTCTGGTTGCTCACCTGCCTCATCTGGTCTCCATGGAAAGAAACACCTTGTCTAGAGATCTCCTCAGGTAAGAAACCTCACTGGGTAGGAAGCTCAAGTGTGAACAACAACAACATGGCATGCAAACACTGGCCACATCCTTCGACTCATCTGGTTTTCACGCAGCACTGATGGGCAGTGAAAGGATGGCTATTCTTGTTTAACACCCAGAAGCCAGGCTCACAATAGAGGGGCTCTCTCAAGGTCACGAGCCTCAGAGGAAGTCCAGACATGAAAGCAGGCCCCAATAGTCCAGTGCTCTTTCTAAAATGCAGAACAGCGCACACAGCACATTAATTCAAGCTACAGCCAAAAGCTAATAAAAAGGCACAATCTTTTTCACTTGTACAGTTCCTCATTTTTAAGCACTTTCACATATATTATTTCAATCTTGCATTGTTTACTGGAATATCATTTTCTTCCCTCTACACCTTTCCAGAATCCTCTGGGAGAAAACATTTCCGATTCAAAACACACTTAACAGTTTCCCTCCCTGCTTCCACCCAGAATCTTTACAAGCATCCTGTGTGGCTACTCAGTCTCTGACTTCATCCCCAGCTTTCACATTAAGCAACACCAGATCCTAAAGAGGAAATGTGTCTTCTAGAGAAGGCAAAAAAGAGAACTTCAGAATGAAAGCAGATTCCTTTTTAAATCATTCATGTTTGATTTTCATTTTCTAAACTGAAATAAAGCTCCTTGAAAAAATAACTGTTTTTCTTAAAAATATTTCAAAATAAATTTTATTTTTATTTTTTGTACTTATTTATTTTGAGTTGGAGTCTCACTGCTGCCCAGGCTGGAGTGCGGTGGCATGATCACAGATCATTGCAGTCTTGACCTCCTGGGCTCAGGTGATCCCTCCGCCTCAGCCTCCTGAGTAGCTGGAACAACAGGTATATGCCACAACACCCGGCTAATTATTTTATTTTTTGTAGAGACAAGGTCTTGCTATGTTGCCCAGGCTGGTCCCAAACTCCTGGACTCAAGCAATCCTCTCGCCTCGGGCTCCCAAAATGCTGGAATTATAGCGTGAGTCACTACAAAATAAATTTTAAAAGATAAAAATGTGTGAGCAGGATAAATAGACAAAACCTAGCCAACAATACCAACTAATAGTAAAGTAAAAAAAGCAAAAATATTCTGTATTTTTGATGATGGAGACAGGGCTTACATAAATATTGCACAGAAATGGTATACTTCGACAGTTAAGTAGTACGGGAAATGCACTCTCCTCCGGAATCAGCAACTCATAACTCAAGACCAGGTTTCTGTGGTAACAAGTTGGCACTGTGAGAAGGGCTCCTCTTTTTGTATAGCTACTGTGTTTTATATGTAATTTCTTTCTCTTTACTGTTCCCAATAGGTTTTCTGTCTTCCTGATTTGGTAAGTGAAGAAAGTGTAAATAAAGATGTTTTGAGAAATGGTCACTGCACTGTCTCCAGGTCTCTCTGGCGACACACACTCCATAGTTCAAGAATAAAGAATGCATCCTTCCTCTCTTGCAAAAACTCTTTCAGATTTATCAAGCAAAGCACTGCAGGGAAAGTGAACCTGCTCAACACTCAGGCAGGCCTCGACCAAGGTCAGGCCACTCTTGAGACACAACAGTCCCAAAGACCTGCCCTGTCCATTTCCTCAAACCTGAAAGCAAAGTGTCCCCTTGGAAGGAGAGCTAGGAGTGCATGCCACTTCCCAGAGGGGTTTGGGCAGACTCAGCCTTGAGGCTGTCTGAACCTAAGCCTTTTCTTTCTTTCTTTTTTTTAGACAGGGTCTCACTCTGTCATTCAGGCTAGAGTGCAGTGGCACAACCACAAATCTCCACTGCCTTAAACTCCTGCACTCAAGTAATTCTCCTATCTCAGCCTCCCAAGTAGCTGGGACGACAGGTTTGCACAAACCACGTCTTTTTTTTTGTAGAGACTAGGACTTGCTTTGTTGGCCAGGCTCATCTTGGACTCCTGGGCTCAAGTGATCCTCCCGCCTCAGCCTCCCAAAGTGTTGGGATTACAGGCATGAGCCATCACGCCCAGCCTGAGACTTTTCTAAACGGAAAGCGCCGTTGTAGTTTGTGACAAGTCAGTGAGCAACCATGAAGCTAGCTTTTGATTGTGTTTATTAGAAAGCAAATTATTAGAACAGTACTTTCATATCCAGGCAACTTTCAAAACTCCATGCTAATGGCACTTTGGGCAAACAAAGGAAAGACACAGCTCCAAGGGCTTATCTGGTAAGATAATCTTAAGCTTACTGCATCACACCATACAGAATTTCAAGGCCAGCCAAAGCCATGGGCAGCTCAGCCCTGACCTTGCTCCTGCAGACTCCCTCACTATGGCCACCGCAGCACCCTCAGCAGGATGGCACATGGGCCTGAAGAGGCACTGGCAGATTCACTCCAATACATAATTTCCTCCTAGACCACCATTAAAAGAGCAGAACTGGTAAGTTCAAAGTTCCATGAGCTTCAGGTAATGGAGTTAGGCAGCTTCTATTTATTTTTACAGTCACTAGAAAAGCTTGCTCCTTAATTCACAAGTGTCAGAGTTGGCTTCCTGAGAATATATAAAATGTTCTGACTAGCAACAAAATTCCATAAAGGGCTATAAATGTGAAACAACAACCACAAATCAATGAAATGCCAAGAAGACAGCTATTTTAGAAAGAAGGCAGTAAGCCAGGAGACTGGGGACGACCTGCCCAAGGCCTCCATGTGGGCAGCACCAACCAACCAATTCTATTTCTAGCTTCCTCACCAACAAATCAAAATCAGAGCGATATCTCAGTCCTCAAGATACCTTGGAAACTTAAAGGGAGTCACGCATTCAGTCGACTTTATTACAGAAGATCTCTGGCAAAGTGGTATATTACCTGCTCACTTTAGCTGTAAAAAATGGAATCTTGTTTTAATCATTCACTGTTGGGTGGAACACTCAGCAAAAAAAAATAAAAGGACTTCAGTCTTCTGTATTCTTATTTTAAAAAGCAGCAAGCAGCCCAGAGTTTGATATAGGACCTCTCTGGAGAGAGGGTTCTATAGCTTCAGCTACTCAGCTGTGTTGTTGGTTGTTCAGTGTTTGATGTGGCTTGATGAGGGAGGACGCCACCATCGGTGGTGTTCCAGTGGCCTCTCCCATGGTGGCCTGGCCATACCCCTTATTGTAAAGCTAATGGTGGCAGGAATGATGAAACCCCAAAAGAAGAAAAGCAATTTTAAAAAGAGAGTCATGCACTGTAACTTGGAGGCCCGTGCACTTCCTTGGGCAGTGCTCCAAAACTGCCTCCCAGTGCTGCATTTAAGAAAGTCCAACTAGGCAGAGAGAAGTGCCAACTGACACTCAGCGACCCCATGCTTAACAGTGACATCTGCCTTCTTCGCATGTGGCACCTCTTCTCAACAACCAGTGAAGACCAGGCCAACAGGGAAGGGACCATGGGGAAGACAGAGAGCAGTCCTAGACTGCTCTGCAGGAGATTATTTCTATCCTCCTGGCAGCCTGGCCTAATGGCCTGAAACACTCTCTGATGGGGGTGCCCACAGGAGCTCCCAGTCTGGAACAGTTCATTCATTTGTTAAACAGGAGTACCTGTTTGTTAAACATTTGTTAAACAGGAGCCAGTACTTATAGGGAACACTCAAATGATCCCCACCTGCAAGGACCCAACAGTTTGATGGAGTAAGGCATTCAGATAAGACAACTCCAAGACAAAATGAAATACATGTCCCATGCTACTAGGGAGGTGAGAAGAAGTTTACAATTTGGCAAAAGATGATCCAGAGGAGTTGTGAACAGATCTGACTTCAAAAGCTACAAGCACACTCAGGGACACAGATTAACTCAGGGTACAGAAAAGTCTAGTGTTCTAAGGGACAGAGAGAATGGGGTTGGAAAGCCAGGATGGGGCTAATTCTGGGGAGTCTCTGATACCAGATCATGGAGCTGGGTTTCAGCTTGTGGGCAATGAGGAATTCCCTGAGTTTTTTGGGTTTTTTTGAAACTATATTTGAGTTCTAATCTGTCAAACTTGGGGTCTTAATTGTTTAAATACATCTGAAAAGTCTTGGTACTCTCTTGGACTATCTACTGGGCGTCTGTAGACAAACCTCTTGCTCACTTGGTAGAAACCAAGGAGGAACCTGCCTAGTCTACAAGGATTACAATGAGCATCATTCCTTTCCAGCAAAGCAAAGAGTGAGCCCCCTGCTCGGGTCTTCTAAGACTGGGTCAAGGTAGCACCCACCACAGAATAAACAGGAAACTTTAAAACCAACATATAAAGGCCAACTCCTTTGACCCAGGCGGTTTTCAGGATATTCCAAAGGTCAATTTGTTATCAGCACAACTTAACCTAAAGTCAGGCCACGATCACTATCTCTGAAGGAAGCATTAATTCGGCAAATACAAAATAAAACCTAATATCACCAAAAACAACAAAAGAAACTAAAACCACTAGGTAATTCAAAAGGCCAAGCAACTTTAGGTCTCTTAGCAAAGTCCTTATACCATGGCCATCTTTTGCCTTTGAACTGGGACTCCCAGATGACCTCACTGTAAAGAGTGCAGGAGTGACTGCTCAAGAAAGTTGCAACTGTCTTCCCTTTCTTTCACTGTGGCCCTGATCCAGAAATATTCCTAAGAAAGTTTCCAATGAAAATGCTAACAAGTTGGGATATCAACGTAATAATGAGAAAAATGTCAAGAGATACTTTCACCATTACTTCTTTTTCTCTGAAATTTGCAGCTGACTTCTGACATGGAAAGAATACATCAAGAATAAAGGCCCCCACAAAGTGTCTCCTTGTCACATATAATATGTAAAATTATCATATCCAAGGGCAGTGACAGTGAAAGCTAATTAAAGTCTCTACTTGTGCTTTTATATTTTTAAAAAACATTCATGGCAGTTGGGTAATAAAGAGATTAGGGAAAATGTGCCTTCAAAATTCATTTTTTAGAACTGTTCCTATCTCCCATTGGAAGAAACCTATATAAAAACTAAAAACCAGAAACCGGCATGTAGCAGGTACATCCCCCAAGCCACCTCAAGCCTCCCCCTTACCTTAGGCACAAGTCAGGACACTGACAGTGGAGCCAGTGTGGGCAGGTCTCCACCAGATGGAAGGCTCTCTCTCTTCTGGAGAACTCAGTCAGTCCAGGAGAACACAGGCTACAAATTCCCACTTGCCCATGCTATATTCAGAGTTGAGCCCAATCTCTCTCTCCCATGTGGTCCCCATACCTATTGCAATGGTCCTGAATTAAGTCTTCCTTTATTCATAAGCTTTACCAAGTGTCACTCTGTGATTTTTTTTTTTCTTTAACAGGCAAACATACCCTTTAGGAGACACTGGGCTTGGAGCAGGGCACATGGACCAGAGCATGTTATCTCCATACACAGCCACCAACCAGCTGTCTGATTGTGGGAGAGTCTAACTCTGAGTCCATGTCCACTGTAATAAAGTGGGGTCAATATTCCCACCTTAGAGGTTCTCTGAGCCTTAGACCACAAGTTACTAAGTTAAATTTAAATGACAGTAGGCCTTGCTAAGGGTCAAATGAGATACAAAGGAAAAAAATATTTTATAAAGGTAGGAACTAGGATTTAAATATCTAAATGAAACATTTTCTCTGGAGAACAACACAGCCTGATGTTGTAACCACTGAGAAGCTTCCCCAAGAATTAGAGCTGGTCTTGCCAATTACATCTCATATGGCTCCATTGGGTCCACAGACACAGTGACACTGTGCAGGGCCCTGGCCCCAAGTCCATTCAAGCTGTAGGCTGAGTGCACAGTCGGACACTTACACCCTTCAACTGATCACTGAAGGCCATCAATCTAGCCAAGAAACTTACTACTTCTCTGAAAAGGAGAATCTTGTTCTTTTGTCCTTGAAAGTTACAATAGCACAATTAAAAGGCTTTCTGTGTGGAGACAAGGGATATATAGGAAATCTCTGTACTTTCCACTCTATTTTACTGTAAAACTACTCTAAAAAATAGTTTATTAATGTTAAAAAATATGGCTTTCTGACACTAATTCCAAGACAAGGAAGTTTTTAGCTGTCCTGCCCTATATGGTCTAGGGAAAAGGGAGAAAATAAGTCATAAGAAAACCTCCAAACATATCAGTAGCTAAGCCTTTTAAGGCATAAATTCTAGAGTTCTGCATTCATCTAATTACTTGGAGTAACATTCAGAAAGCCTTGAAATTTCAAATAAAGTCAAATAAATATAGCACTCTGTAGATCTTAAACAAGGCTAGATGAGAGGATTAAACCATGTGCCCAAGGAAAGGTTTGCGCAGAGAAAGATTGCAAAGCAGTTCTAAAAATACCATATGGTGATCAACCACCACTGTTTTAGGGGTAAAAACAGGAAAGGGCTCAAAATCCAGAGCATACCTGGCATTTCTGGGATAACTGATGGCAAGCAATTCTGTTCCCCTTTATCACTAGGCCAACCAGACCCCACAGCAAGTTGACAGATGGCTTCTGCCTCTAGGTGGGTTAGTAAACAGATCTGAAGGAAGGCAGAGAAAACATATCCAAAACAACCTTTTTATTTGTAATCATCTTCCATGCTTGTGCTTTTATAACTTTGAGTGGAACTGCTTTCCTAGTTCCTAAGGGGGGCAGAACTTGGTAGTAACACTGGTGGGTACTGAGAAAGAACATGAGACACCACATCAGACATGTAGATTCATCTGCTTACACTACCATTAAAAATATCACAGAGCAGGAGGCTTAACAAGAGATATTTATTTTATTACAGTTCTGCAGGCTGACAAGTCCAAGATAAGTTGATTTGGTTCCTGATGAGGACTCTTTCCCTGGTTTGCAGACAGTAATCTTCTAGCTGTGTTCTAACATGGACTTTTTCTCTGTGCATCAGTTTCCTGATGTCTCTTCTTATAAGGACACCGGTCCTACTGGACTAGGGATCCACCCTTATGACCTCATTTAACCCTATTTATCTTTTTACAGACCCTGTCTCCAAATACATTCACACTGGGAGTTAGGACTTAAACATATGAATTTGAGGCAGGGGAGAATGACACACATAATTCAGTCCATAATAATGTAACTCACAGACTACCTGTACCTTCCACTGCCCAAATCCAGCACCTGAGTTGTGGAATGTTGCCAGTGAGAGGTCAAGGGCAAGAGGAAGTGTTTCTGCTTCCAGAGGCCGCAGGGCCCTCATACTGTGGCAGAGAAACTCAACTCCTTCTCATCCTTTGCCATATCTGATCTGCTGAGTGCTGGGAAGGGGGAAGAGTTACTTCCCAGTTACTATCTCACTAAGTGCTCGGGGTGACATTTGAAACCCAGTATCAAAGAGGGGAGAGGATTGTTTTTGAAAACAGTCACCCAGACATACATGATTAGCAAGTAATTTGTAAAATGTGAGAAAAATTTAGTATCATGAGAGATGTGTGATCACCAGTCATTAAGATGTCAGAAGTAAATCCCCCTCAAGTAGATCACTCTACACATAGGGCTCATTTCATTCTGGGCCACTCATCTGAAAAGGTCAAAAGGGTTCTAATCAACGTCCAAAAGAAGTGTAGCGCTCGCCCCTCCCAAAAACAACTGATTTGGGTAACTAAGTATAGGGTACAGTGGAGAGGTCAGCATGTTCTTGGAAGTCTCCAAGTGTTAACTACTCCTCAAGGACATAAGACAGTGTTCTCAGAATCCAAATTAAGGAGATAATGGGAATGTGAAGCCATTAGCCAATTGTCTCTATCTGGTGGGCAGTTGGCAGAGGGTCTCCAGGTTGAAACTCCTGAGAGGATAAAATGATAAAACCACTGCCCCATAATAGCAGGAGAGAGACCATAGACCCTGGCTCCAGTGCCAGCTCTGCCATACAGGATGTGCTGCAGAACTGGACTGGACCCCCACCAGCCCCAGGGAATATAAAATGGAATTCTCAAAAACCTACAGAATCCAAAGTCAGTACTTGGCAAAGTATAGCCACTATTATTCTAGGAAGGGGCCCTGGCTGGGTATCAGCAAGTTCGAGGGTTATGTTTTCCGTATAGACCCCATGGGCACTCTTTCCAGAGTTGGCTCCTGCATGCATCTCCTCTGGGACCTGAATGTGCTCATCTTCATGATCATACCAGTCCAGTCATCCCTGAAGAGACACCTGGGTCTCCAGATTCCTGCCTTCACACCCCTTTGAGATATACTAACCAGTTGAAGGCAGGAAAGAAGTAAGTGATAAAGGTCTTTTCCAGGGGCGGCATAGCAACAGGGCCACCCTTCAAATAAGAGAGTACTACAGTAGAAAAATCTCTGACAGTTGCTTCTGGCCACTGAGATGCAAATTTTGGGAGCTGCAGACTTTTTAAAAGCATACCATACTAGAAGAAAACTGTTCTTCTGCATGTGCAGTGGCTCATGCCTACCATCCCAGTACTTTGGGAGGACTTGGTGGTAGGATTGCTTTGAGCCCAGGAATTCATGACCAGCCTAGGTGACACAGCAAGATCCTGTCTCTACAAAAAAATATTAAAAATTAGTTAGGTGTGGTATCACTTGTCCTGAAAGTCCCACCTGCTTGGGAGATTGAGGCAGAAAGACTGTCTGAGCCAGAAGTTCAAGGTTACAGTTAGCCATGATTGCCACTGCACTCCAGCCTGAGCAACAGAGGGAGACACTGGAAGGAAAGAAAGAGAGAGACACAGAGAGACAGAGAGAGAGACAGAGAGAGAGAGAAAGGAAGGAGAGAAGGAGAGAGGGATGTAACCCCACTGTAAGTATCTATACACTCTTCCCTGATTTTAAAGATGATTTTGAACTAGAGAACCATAAAACAGTTTAAATAGAGCACAGACTCAATCCTGTCCATGACTGTGTACCCCTGGGATCACTTCTCTGAGGCTCCATAGCTCGTCCAACAGTAAGGGAAAGAAAATGAATACAACTCAGGTAGATGACTACATATAAAGGTGCCCTCTCTGGGCGTGCACAGGGTTCCTAGTTTCTTTAAAAATGCACCTGGCTCGCGGCTCCTTTTCAGTTTTCACATCTACTCATTATGACAGGTTCACACTCTTCACTTGCCACCAGGTTATCAGCTTCCGGTGTTCTTGTTGAGGGAAATGTGCTGTGTTGCTTCTTCAAGGCTAGAGGCCTGGAAACCAAACCATCTAGCGAGAGTGTGTATGCATGTTTTAAAGAAACCAAACCATACAGATGAGTATGTGTACATGTTTTAAACAGCCAGTGGCATGGGAGGGGAGCAGATCAAAGACACTTGGGTTACTTGCTGCTCCCCAGGCTGCATTCTGAGCTGGGTTCAGGATGGTGGCTCATGAGATCCTCCTGCCTTAGGTGTTACCATGCTAACAGGGTCAGGGAGCAGTGTGCTTTCAGGAAAGTGGTTGCTGCAAATAGAAACCTTACTCCAAACTTAGAAAACTCCTCCATCTGACTATGTTACTACCCACAAAATAAAATTCCCCTGGAAGTGTGTAAAGCTTCTCCTCCTCCCCCTTTTGGAAATACAATTTGTTTATTATTAACTGGGTCTCTGCTACAAGTAGGTACAGGCAGAACTTACTGTTCCTATTATTGTCTGTCTGATCCAGTTTGGACTTTTTTTTTTCTCCACCAATATAAAGAAATGCAACTGCATTTTTAAATTTTCCCCACTGTAATTTTTTTAAATTAAAAAGCTATCATTAAAATGTTTATTTTCTTTGGAAACTGCTTTGTTTTGTTTTCCAAGCAGAAAAAGCCCACATATAATAAAATACTAATTTTGGAAAAAAACAAACAAAAAGTCCTCATGATCTGTTCTGGCACCCACAGGACTGATGGTTTAAACTCAAACTGTTATTTGGCCAGACGCAGGTACAATGTCTCCACCCCTCACCTCTCTGTAGCCACTGACAAAAAAAGGAGGTGGCTGTTCTCAATTCTGGTCTCATCTGCTTGGAGGCCCTGGTGTTACAGGTGGGTGGTGATTCTAGGGCAAAGAGAAGTGAAGTCCTAGTTTCAAATGGAACAGGAGGAGGAGGGAAGGAATCCCCCTGAGAACAATAAAGGGGTCAAGACTGAACGGAGAAGCAAATGTCTTCAGGGTACCTCACGTATGAATCAGTGAAGTGTCAAACTCCCTCACCAGAAACCCTAAGCTCCACCTCCATGTTTAACTATGACACCACAGGCACGGGGACTTGGGGTCCTGCTGTGAGGCCCAACAAAGTAGACTACCGAGGGATGGACACAGCTCCTTCTAAACAGCACCTTCATCTTCATGTGGCTCCTTTCTCCAAAGCTAGGTACAGTTTCTGAAACCACTTTCATCTCCTCCTTGTGGAAATTCCTGTGTGATAAGCAGCATGGTCAGAAAAAGAAACCCAGCAGAAACACCCAGTCCTTCCAGAGGAGATGCTCAACTTTCTGGGATGGTCAGTGCTGCTCCCATGTCTAGCCTGCTCTGCCTCTAGCCTTCTCCATCTCAGCAACAGCACTGCAGTCTCCAGGTGACTTTGCCATATGGTCTTCTTGCTTCCTCTATTAGTTCCTCCCTCCCTCATACCCAACCCATTAACAAGACCTGGTGACACACCCAAAACCAGATCACTTCTCACCATGGTCATAGCCCTACCTTGGTCCCAACCTCCATATCTCGTACAATGTTACAAGGGCTTCTGGATAAGCTACATCACCCTAAACCTTTCTAGACTGTCCACCTCATTCCATAAGCATATGGATCCTCTGTAGATGTTAACTGTATACAACAGGAGAGGAAAAAGCAGTCAGAGTTTTGCAGTTGCACAGGGGAAGAATGTAAAAACACTACATGAAATATCACATCATCCAAGAACAAAACTCAGACCAAATAACTAAAGATGCCCCCATTGTATCTCCCTCCTCAAAACAAACTACCCCTGTATAGTTACAGAGTAGGGAACACATTTCCATATATCCTCTCAAGAAGGAGAGGAAGTAGATTTTGATTTTGCTATGCTAAAAGGAAAGCAGCCGGGTGCAGTGGCTCATACCTGTAATCCCAGCACTTTGGGAGGCAGAGGCGAAAGGATTGCCTGAGCCCAGGGGTTTGAGACCAGCCTGGGAAACTTGGTGAGACTAGTTCCAGCTAGTTGGAAGGCTGAGGCTGAAGGTCAAGGCTGCAATGGCTGTGAGTGTGTCACTGTACTCCAGCCTGGGGAACAGAGTGAGACTCTGACTAAAAAAAAAAAAAAAGAAGAAAGAAAGCATTAGGGCCAAACATCCCCTCAGAAAGGAATAAGAAATAGTCAAAGGAGATGGCACCTCAGGATTCCAGCATAGCATCCCAGAATCTCCCACATAAAAGACCCCACCCTAATCACCTGAGTTCACTAGGTGGAGGTTGCTGTGAGGCATGAATGTCATGATCAAGTCATTGCTCTCCAGACTAGGCAAAATAATGAGACCTTGACTCAAAAAAAAAAGACTTCATCCCATATCATGTGGTACCTATGGTGTCAACAAATGGTGTGTAAATGACGGCCCTGCTTGGTCCTTCAGCATCCCAAGACCCATCTAGTCACTCAGTATGTGTATCTCTGTTCCTAATATCAGGGGACAGGCCTGGTTCTTGGAATATCCCTCCCATCTCCAGTCTTGTCCATTTTATTCATTAAAGCCATTCAGTAGACGATGCCTAAACCCCTCACCCTGGCCCCAGTGATTCTCCTGAGGCCCAATCCCACATTTCCAAGTTACCCAGCCACCTCCCCTAGACTCCTTGCACCCACTGAAACTTGAGACCATACTCCCTTCAGAACTGGCTTTTTCTGAATTCTTTTCCTTCAAGGTACCACCAGTCTTGAGAACTCAGACATATCTGACATCTCTTTCCAACCATCAACTAAACTACCAGTCACTGAGTTCTGCCCCTCTTCCTTTGAGACTTTTCTGCATTTGTCATCCTCTTTCTGCTATTCCCACAATCACCTCACAGAACGTAGGCAACAGGCTCCAAACTGGCCTCCTAGTGAGGCTGACAACTGACAAACTACATACACCATTTACACACATACACACGTGTGTACATGCACTCACTTAAAGGCAAGAATCTGAAGTCTTTAGGTTGGGGTGGGTGTGATACTTGCATTCTGTCCTCTGCACCTGTAGTTTCCACAGCACTCCCACCCTACCCATCAGGCCTGCAGGAACCAGTCCCAATCTCATCTCTAGTCCTTTCCCTGAAACCCAGCCTCAAGTGACACCTCTCTTCAAAAAGCCCCCACTTGCTTCTGTATACATAGCTAATTGTGTATCTAAAAATGCTTCTCCTTGGGTTTTTCCCTCTGGTTAGAGTTTACTGCTTTTAATCAAGAACTACTACAAGACTCAGAGAGCAATGAGCAGGACTCATCCATTCAAGATTTTTTTACTGTATCTCCATTACAAGCTGGTAAGACAGTGGAGGACTTAAGAGGAAGAGGAAGAGGTGGTGTGCTTAAACACTATAGAGACAATTTCAAATACAGAGCTCAGAATGAGGTACACATCAAGTCCGTAACTGTAACTATAAAAAATGGGTAGAGACCAAGAAGGAAGTACAGAACTGGCAAATGGAGAGAGATTTTCAGTTATTTCTTGCTGCTATTGCTATTATTAAATGATTGCTTTTGTTGCCCAGTTGAGTACACGTAAATTGAAATTACAGTAACTTTAGCCACTTGCTGCTCCTTAATTCCTAAGACCATTCTCCAACAAAAGGGGTGAGGGTTCTTTTGAGAAATGGCTGATCCTAGGGCTGGGACAGGAAATATACAAAATAAGCCCAGAGCATCTTGCAGTGCCAAAAAGTAAGAAAGTGCTCAAAATCAAGCAAACAACCCCACCATAATGGAGTATGTCAAAGGGACACAGAAACTAACTGAAAGCACTCCCGATAGCCAAAGCTGGAACAACTTTAGCAACAAATTATTGGATTACGTGAGAGTACTGGATTATGTGACAGTTGATCAAAGAAATTAGGTTATTCTTGTCTTACCCAACTAAAACAGAGATGAGAAGCTAGAGGGAAAAAGCACTCTGGGCATATAACATTGCTCCAAGAATGTAATTCTCTGCCAGTCTGGCTGCTGTGATTGCCTGTTGTGACCTGAAACCAGTTTTACCTAACAGCTACCGAAACAATCTGCTGTGACTCTAAGAATAGTTTTACTCAATGCTGTCACCCACCAATCGGAGCTTGCCAGCTCCCCAAAACTTTACCAGTGCCAATGAACTGTCTTTCAAACAAGGGTAACGTTTCTCCTTTTTGTAAAAGTTCCAACCTTCTCTTTGTTCTTTAGACATACTGAAGACCTTACAGTTTACATTTATGTCCCAAGTCACAATTCATGCTTCTCAAATAAAATGTTTTAAATTTAGATATGTCTCTATATTTTATTTGACTTCAACAATTATATCCCAAAGAATAAAAATATTTCATGAGTCCATATTGATATAAATTACTAAATGATTTTTTTAATGGAGGAGAAGAGACAAAACTCCTGTATGGAAGCAATCTAAATAATTTATATAGATACTCCTTCCACAAAGAGGTGGAACACAACTCTTCATTCCTTACATGTGGACTGCAAATAGTGACTATGATGGTGCCACTGAACTCCAGCCTAGGCCATAGAGTAAGACTTTGACTCTTAGAAACAAACAAAACAAAACAAAAACTGTCAAGGTCATCAAAACACAGAAATTCTAAGAAACTGTCACAACCAAGAGGAGTTGAAGGAGGCAAGACAAATAAATGTAATATGGTGTCCTGAGACAGAAAAAGAATATTTCATTAAAAACGAAGGAAATCTGGGGAGGACAGGGGCAGGATTGGAAATAGTGAGAATCTGCCACGGCAGGTGGGGGGCACACCTCAACAACAAGGCTACCTGCATAATAAACATTTGTATACCTAACCCTGAATTGTACCCCACATCTTTAAAATTAAAGTTTAAAAAAACTAAGGAATTCAATAACGCATGAACTTTAGTTAATAATTTATCAATTTTGCTTATGATTAAGGTGCCACAATGTACCATGGTAATAAAGACGTTAACAACAGGGGAAATAGGGCAGGAGGGGTGATATAAAGGAACTCTCTGTACTATCTTTGCAACTTTTTTGTAAATCTAAAACTATTCTAAAATTAAGAAGTTTATTTTAAATATAACTTTAGCTCTAAATCAACTAGCCTTTTCTTTTTTTTTTTTTTTTTCTGTAGTAAGAGTAAGGATGATAAACCCGTACTTTATCTCTCTCCACAGTACTTAGCTATCTCTGGCCTCCGTAGGGGCCAATCAATGCACATCTACGGGCTGACATTGGCTTCCAGACTCACCCTTCTCCACCTCCTGCTGTGTGCTGAGGTCACTGTGGCCAAAGCAGGCAGATTCCTCCCACGTCAGCTTCCCAGAGTCTGAGGCCATCAGAAGTAGAGCAATCAGACATCTGAGAAGCAGCTGGCATTCACAGAGCCCTATCTGTCTTGCACTTTATGCAACCCAGCCTTCTAAGAATCTGCTTTATTCCTAGACTCCTTCTGATGTAATCTGTACACAAAAATCCAGTCCCACATCCATAAACTCTTTGATCTGGATCTGTTTTTCTACTCCAGACTTCAGGCCCTATGGGCAACTGAGGAACTTCTGCCAGAAAAGGAACCCAGTAGTTTCCACCCCTACTTAGGCCTTTCAGATGCATCAGTGCTTGAGAGGAAGGGGATACACAGACTGATGAGAAAGACATGAAAAATCAAAGGGTCTCATCTTTCAGAAGACAAGAAAAGGAGGAGGAAAGAGGAAACAAAGCTAAAGGAGAAGAGAGGACAGGGAAGTAGAGGCCTGGACGAGCAAAAGATTTTCCAAACTTCCTAGACTTTCAGGGCCTTAGAGAGTTCACAGCAGCTCTACTGTTCCACAAAGTGTCACCAGGATAGATGTGACCCTTATACAGTGCATTCCACAGAACTTGGCCTAATTAATGAGTGAGACTCCAGGAAAGAACATTGAACAGTCAACACAATCACAACACTCCATGAAGTTACCCAGAAAAAAAGCTAGACATCGAGCCTCCCATAGTAGGGAGGAATCAGAGAAGAGAAGCCTCCTCTCCTCCAAGAGGCCCTAGGAAGCAGCCTGTGTGGGACTCCCAGTCTCCACTGAAGGTCAGAATTCACAACTTTTAAACAGTTCTGCTTCTAATTGTTACACAGAAGGACTTCTACTAACAGTCCTTCTCATTCGGAGGCCCTCTTCCCTTTTAATAAACAGTAAAGAGGAGAGGCTAGAAATGACAATAACTCTTTCAATAAAAAATAATGTTCATGAAGAAAAGAAATATTACATTTAAGTGGTTCGCAAACAGCGTGGTTTAATACTTTAGATAGGTGTTTCCAACAGATTTCTATCTCCTCAGTTACAGATTTACCTCTGAAAAGAGTACTGTAACAGTGACACTCTGGATTAACCATCTCAAGGATGATGAATGAGAAAGTTCCCAAAAGTCTCATTTAAAGGTCAAAATACTTTCAAATTATGAACTACTTATACCTTGGAATCAACAAAATAAAAGAACCGTCTGCTGGATTGGGGCCACCAGAAAAGCTGCAGCACTGTTGCCTAAGTGAGAGCCAGTCCTGAATAGAAAGCTACAATTTTACCCTCTTTCTATCCTAAATTTTTTGGGAAGTCACTATTTGCAGCCCACATAAGAGACAGGGAGTTGTGCTCTACCTCTTTGTGGACGGAGTATCTACAGCAACTATTTAGAATGCTTCTATACAGGGAAACAGCAAATCATGGTTCAGTCATATGGTGAAATACCATGTAGACATCTAAGATGCAATCACTGAGTTTATAACAACTTGACAACTAAAAAAGTAAGATTCCAAGATCCACCAATAAAAATACACAGAAAAACACACACACAAAGTAGAAGAAATTGGAAGAAAATGTACAAAACCATTAACACTGGTAGTGGAAGTATCATGTTTTTCTTTTTTACTAAACTCTTCACAATAAGTATGTTAAATTTTAATAACTGGGGAGACATACCCACATGGGTCTCTTTAGTGCCTCCATGCTGTGTCCCATCCTTCCCACCTCTCCCACAGGTAAATTTTTCTCTCTGTATCCCTCCACATTCAGTTGGAAGGGCTCTCTTTCCAGAGGTTTCCTCAAATATCTCATCCCTTCCCAATCTCTCAGGACACATCTCTATCACTCACTCCAGTCACATGTCTGTACTCTAGACTTTGAGCTCATAAGGATAGTGACTGGGGCCTGGTCCACACTGACTGCAGAGCCAAGCAAAACGAATATGGGTGCAACAGGGAGGAAAGGGAGCCAAGAACAGGTCACACAGGAGGAGGGAAGTGGGAGTTCAGAAGGCTGGGATGGAGGGAGGAGACAGTCTCAGAAATGACCATGGGAGAGGAAGATGAAGGCCCTGGGCTTGGTGACGTTAGACTTGTCATCAGAAGGGAATAGGAGCTCAGAAACTGGTACCTGGGCCTCTCTGGAGCCAGGGTAACCTGGAGTGACACAGGGCAGCAACAGGAGTAGAGAGGACAGCAAAGTCATGGGTCAAGGAGGAAGGGGCTCCAAGTTCACCTCTGGAAAGGGACTTAGGATGTGCAAAGAAAAGTTCTCACTCCATTAAAGGCCTCTGGCTCTCCTGGGAAAACCAGTCATGTTTCAGTTGATGTGAAGAGGCAAGGGATGGGGGTGCTGCAAGGAGGGATGGAGAATGTGGGAGTTTCTTTATGCAAAGGCGGAGGCTCAGGCAGGAGAGTGGAAAGGAAGAACAGACATCACAGCACTATGAACGAAGTTCGTCTGTTGGGCGCAGCCAATTTCTTCACCTTGGATCGCACAGCAGTGTCTCACTGTCCAATGGTGCATGGGAGCAGAGCGACCAACAAGAAGGTGGGCCAGGCCCAGGAAAAGAAGAGTCAGAGAGCTAGACCAGGCTACTACCTTTAGTCAGGGCTTGTGAGCAATATTAATGAGAAGATGTTTAAGGCAGAGGCTCAGGGGCAGAGAGTGCCTGCCTACAGGAAGCAAACTCTGCAACAAAAGTGGACACAGACCAGCCTGTCCTTCCCACAGGCACTGGGGATAGGCCCAGGCCCACCCCAAGGGCCCCATACACATCGAGACAGCAGGGGAGGCAGAAGGACGAGACATGGAGAGAGCATGATCCATCAGGACCCAGCCACTTGGCAGCCCCACCCTGCACTTCACCATCCCCGCCCCACCTAGGGAGCCCACAGCCGTAAGTCCCATTTCAAGAAATAGCTGTTTTTGACCACAAGCATCACAAGACTGAAACTGAGAATTAATAAGCAGTGTTTGCTTCCTGTGCCCCAGCACAATGCCTATGAAGGCTAAGTCACAAAATAGAAAGAATTAAATGAATGTAAATAATAAAAAAGCAAATTCAGGGTAATGGTAGCCTGAGAGAGGGTGGGGAAGAGTATGTAGTTTCAACTGTACTGGTAAAGAAACTGTCCTAAGCTTAAGAAAATGTCTTAAGTGGGCATTCACTGTATTATTCTTCCTAATATTTTGCATATAAAGGATTGCCTAACAAATATTTTACTATTATAAGGCATAAGAAGGTACACCCCCAAATCACTATTAGTACAAGTTGAGTACCCCTTATCTGAAATGCTTGAGATCAGAAGTGGTTCAGGTTTTTGGGTTTTTTAGGATTTTGAGATATTTGCATTATACTTACTGGTTCAACATCCCTAATCCAAAAATCCAAAACCCAAAATGCTCCAATAAGCATTTCCTTTGAGCGTCATGTCAGTGCTCTCAAAAAGTATCAGATTTGGGAGCACTTCAAATTTTGAATTTTCAAATCAGGGATATTCAACCTGATACTAAAATTTCACTTACTTTTTAATTTTTCCTTTAGAAAAAGCAACATTAAGTACAATTTTTAAAAAAATCTTTAACCTTTAGATCAGAAATCAGGTTTCTTTTAAGTGAGAAGGTACACACATATTATTTTGGATCATATTCCAGTGTTGTTCGGAGGCTTGTTCCTGGATGTCACCACACGTGCCCATTGACAGTGCAGCCTTGCTGGTCACCAACCTCCTCTCAGCAGGCCCACTAGGGAGACACCCCTCTTCTGCCAGGTGTGACACATGGAGGGGCCACTGCACAGCTGCCCACAGGTTGCTGTTTTCTACCTTCCAGAGAGCTGGTTACACCTGCCTCCAGGTGTCCACCTTTCTGTTGATTGCTTTCATTTTAAAACCCATTTCCTCATGTGCATTTTAACCCTGTGAGCCAGGTGCAACCCCAACATCCCTCAAGGTCCTCCTCTGACTGGTGCCAATAAGCTAAATCACACCTGGCCAAGATAGTCACAGGAAGTGGCTTAACCTGCCTGTCCCTCTAGGGTGTGATTTTACCCAGACCTCCAAAATCTGAGCTCCAAAATGCAATAATGTGCAAATCACAGGCATCAAGGCAGAGAGGAAAGGGAGTAGATATGGGAAACCTTTTAGAGCAAGGTGGGCTAAAGGGTGCCTCACATCACCTGCTCTCCCACTTTTTTTTTTCTTTCTGGCCCTCCTCCCTCGACTCCTCTGCTCCCGCTCAACACACAGCACTGGTCTACTCTCCCACTTTTAAAAAACATTCCTGCCTACTTAAACTTTTCATGCTTTTAAAGTACACAATATTGAGCTAGTAGGCCAAACAACCCCACTCTAATATGGCAAACTCATAATGAATGGGGAAGGAAAAGCAAAAGGTGCTGCTGAGGAAGGCTTCTACCAGAGAATGGAAACCCCAGCCCAAGGCAGTGCAGGTAGGTAGGGAACACTCTGATGACCAACTGCCATTCGACCTTCAAAGCCAGCCAAGCATCACACTTACAGGCCACAGCAACCTCCATCATCTTCCTGGGAATCTGAAAAGCACAATTTACCAGGGAGGATAGTCAAATGCTTACAACTTGCTCCCTGGTATAAGCCTACTGGGTCATTTAGAAATTAAAAAAGCTTTTCCTCTCCATAAATCTGTTATTGAGGCTCAATGTGATGTCATAAGATCATTTTATATGGAAGACTGTGTCACTGCATCTTTATTCAGACAGGCAAAAAACATGCCAATCTTAAGCCAAATGCAGCTCCCTAAAGAAACCAGCACCCTCAAGAGACCACAAGATTATCCAGGGACCATCAGCGATCAGAATAAACATCTGAAGGAGCAAAGGTTCTGGTTGCCAAAAGTGGAACATTTCATACGTGCTAAGTGACCAAGCTGGCACTGGTACAGGAAATGCTTTGAGGCTTTAAGAAAAAGCATGCAGTTTCTTTCCCTCTAGAGAATTTCAGAGGAAGATATCTTCACTCCACTCAGAGTTCACACCACGTCCACAATGTTCCTCAAACTCTCCTGTTCATTTCCTGGCTCTCTGTGGGGTGAGGGACTACAGTGAGCGATATTCAGTGACACCTCGACCTTGAGATGGACATACCAGATGCAGGAAAATTTCACAGGAGCTCTTGTTAAATTGTTTTGCTAGGACTTCCACCTCCAAAGAGTCTTGGAGTTGAAAGGTAACAAGCAGGAGACCTTGCAGCACACCTAAGCAACCCAAGGCCAATCCCCAGGTGCTTCTTGACTCTCTCTCTGGTTCTTCATCTGTACATTGGTAATGCACTGCCTGCTTCAAGGGGTGGCCAACAGGGCTCCCCACACAGTTGCAGCCTGCCCAGCGGGTGAAGATGGGGCACATATGGCACCATGACTCCTTCCTAGGCTGGTAGTCCCCGCCCACCCACTTGCTCTCCACAGGCCAGCACAGGAGGAGTTTGGCTGGGGAGACAGACAGGGGTCGCAGCTGGCAACAAGACAGGCTGATCAGAGACGCGGTGCCCTGGAGTGTCTGAAGCTGCTGGCCACACAGAAGGCTGGGATGGGGCACATTCTGCCTGGCAGGCTGCTGTTCAGAACTAAGTGTGCAAGTGCACTGAAGCTGGCCATCCACTCCTTGAGCATACAGAGAGCATACAGAGAGTCCATCAAGGCCTGGGACTGAGTGAGAGGGCAGAGACTCAAAGGAGAATGAACCCAGACTCAGTCCCTGGTCCCCAGAGCTGACAGTGCAGGGAAACCACAGTCAGCAATGATGTTCCTAACAGGTAAAATTATGACAATGGCAATTTCAGCACAAAGTTAAAGCAAAAAGCTACGTTGTGACACAAGAGTATATGATAGGGCACTGGGTAAAAATCTGGAAAGTCACTCCACCCCTTCCTGAGCATTCCTTTCCTCCTTTGCAAAAGGGAAATGAATAATAATTACCTCATCAGGTAGCTGGGACTTAATAAACTGATCCTAGACAGATACCTGGCACAACACCCAGCACATGGTAAACACCCAGTGAACAAGCCTCTGGAGCCTGAGCTCTCCATCCACCCAAGACAGTCAGGGAACCAGGAGCTCTTTGAGGGGCTCCAACAGAAAAAAATGGCTTTAGATTTCAGCAGAGGGTGAGAGGGAGCAGTCAGAATGCCCCATGCCTGCACTGGCAGCAGGTAGCAGAGAACAGAATCTGGCCAGACAAGGAAGCCTTGCAGCTCTAGCTGGAAGAAACAGGCCACGGGCAGCACTCCCTGAGGCAGCATCCTGCCCCCTGGGCTGTGGGGCAGTTTCTAAAGCCTTGGGAAGACAGCATCCTGGGAGAGGCTATCTAGGAAGTCACAAACTAGGGGGGCAAGTTTAGATACAGGTATAGCCCAAGAGAGAACTGACCCACAAACCCTGACAGGGACCCTTTAGGAGGGGCCAGCCCAGGGTCAGGCACAAAGGGCTCCAGAGATCATCACCTGGGAACCAGCTCAATCCAAGTTGGCCAACCAGGAACCAAGGGGACAGCTGGGCTCAGTTTTCTTTATTAAGTGACTGGCCTCTTCCGGAAGGGAAACAACTATGTTGTTTTCCTTTGTACCCCCAAATTCCATTTGCAACTATTGTTTCAGAGAAGCTGGCACATGTCAAATGTTTTAGTATCTGATGTATCAGACAATGACAATCAACTGGGAGGGACCCCTCTCCTCACTAAGCTGTGTGTCCACATGGTTTCCTGCACCACACTTTCTGCATCACAGAAACTGTGAGCTACAGGCTACACATGGGTTCTGAGCCTCCTGACACACTTGAGAAGATCCTGATACAGCCCACACTATCAACTCATCAGCAGCAAGGTCACAACTCTGGTTCCCCTGGCTGGGACAAGCTGGTTCTAACCACTGGCCCCACGTAGAGATGCCACTGACCATACTATTTATTTACCTCTAACTGGCATGTAATTATTACGGCAAATCAGCCAGCTCCTGGCTTCTATGACACCTTGCTCAACTCATCAAAGTAGGGTAGCTTTGAGAAGTCTCAAGAGGGGCACACAGGAAGAGCCCCTGCCCAGGGCACAACAGATTTCCCCATTAGCACTGCTGTCAGCTAGATGGGGACAGAAGCTCCTCCCCATGTGCCTACAGTTCGAGGTGCCATCAATTAGCACTAAAAGAAGTGGCCCAGTATTTGAAAGGTGATAAAAATAAGCTAGTCTCTTGAGTGGAGAGTGGAGCAAGAATAAGCAATCCAGGGCAACTGAAAGTGTGGTCCCTGGACTGGCAGCAGCAGCAGCATCTTGGAATGTGGAGGAAGTACCTGATCTATTAAAGCAGACTCCCTCGGAGTAGAGCTCAGTAATCTGAACAAGTCCTCCAGGTAACTGTTAGGCGCCAAAGTTGGAGTCTCCATCTCTAGTCTGCCACCTTAGAAAGATGCCTGAAACTTGAAACAATTATTTCCAGTTAAATCCTAACAATCTACAAAAAACTGGACCTTTCTTTTCTCAATAAATAGAAAAACAAGTCAAGGGTGTGGGCTGAGTCCAGCTCAGTGATGCCAGAACCAAAAGCAGAGTTCAGTTCTAGCAGTCAGCTTCAAGCTTCTACCCCCACTCTTCCACCCCCATTCACCTGACCCTGCTCAGCTGGGGCAGGGACCCCATTCACAGCCACAGTGGTAACTATCAAAAAGGCCAAAAGAGATCACCATGGTTGATTGCCATGAAAGTGAGAGGAGGGAGTCTTGACTCCATTAATTTGGAATCAGAGGTGTGGTCTGCCCTCATCCACCTTGGCTCTAACTGCAGCACCGGTCTGGTATAGATCCACTCAGCTGGACTGTAAGGCTGGCTGAGCCTCTTATACCTTAGACTTCCTGAAGCTCCTGGACTAACGGCCTGGTCCTCAGATCGGCAGACACGCCGTCTAGAAACAGAGTCCTGTAAAATCTCCCTGGACTCCCTGGATGTGGTCCCAAGTAAGCAGGAGTCCTCCATCTGGTGGCTGCCCTCATCGTGATGAGGCCTTCACCAGGTACATTTTGTGTGCTAGGGCCTGACTAAAGTTGTCCTCCTGGGTGGGAGGAAGGACACTATGACTGGGCCACTGGGTGGGAGAGAGGACACTGTGACTGGGTGGGAGGGAGGACACAGTGTGGCGAGATAGAAAAACACCCGCAAATTAAAAAGTGCACTCTGTTTTAGCTTTAAACACACATTCCTCTCACAGACAGGAGTGTCCAAAACAAGCACATCCTATTTTAGGGATATCAAAGGCAGTTCCTAAAGAGGCCACAAAATAGATCCAGAGCTTAGAGACCAGCACTGCACAATAATAGAAGGGTAGGGGTTGCAGAAAATACAGACAGAGTTGAACCTAACTCCTACTCCAGTCCCATTTTACAGACCAGGAGACTGAGGCCTCAAAAGCCAGCACAGCTGCTTGAGGTACTACTGACTAAATTCCATCAACTCCACTTCCAGTCCATGCCACATGGCTGTCCTCTCACAGCGGACCCAGGCTGTCCACGTCAGAGGGGCCCTAGGCCTATCCTCCCTCATCCAGCTGTGGTCTCCTGGACAGGATCCACGCTCATTGCGGAGGTGAGCAATGGGTAGGGAGAGGTACAAGGTAGGGTGGCTAGACTCTAGGCTGAACAAGGACAGTCACTAACAGAGGGGCTGAGACAGTCATGGCCTTGTTCTCTCACAAAGAGGATGGTTTCTGAAGACAGACATTGACAGTTCCTGGAGACATGGGGCAGGAAAGAGGTGATCGCCCAAAATGACCCAGGACCCATTGACATGGACAGCCTGGGTCCACTGTGTGAGAAGCGTGAATCTCCCACACAAAATCCTCCCCTCCTCCAGCAGGGCCCCACACACAAACCTATTACCACTGGGCCACATCACCACACTGAGGGCCTCCCCGACTCTTTTGAGGCTTTGGTTAATCCTCTCTGTTGTTAGGCTGTGGTCTGGGAACACCGTTTCCGAGTATCTCAGAAAAATGCTGTAGAAAGCTATCCCTAGAATTTGGCAATAGGGCCTGGAGCAGACACTTACTCAGTTTTGGGACTCTGTTGGCCATGCTTCCCCAATCCAGGCAGAAAGACCAGGATGCACCACAACACCTGCTTGGGACAGGGCCAAGCATGTGCCTGAGGCAGGCAGTCCAGGGAGGCCAGGATGTCAGGCAGAGCTGCACACAGCAAGCCTCATGTAGCTGCAGAGGTAGGACCACAGACTCTGCAGTTAGACTCTCCTCCGTGTTCCAATCCTGGCTCTGCCACTCACCAGGTTACACCTAACCAGAGGTAATGCATTTAACCTTCTCCTCGGTTTCCCCTTCTGTGAAATAGGTGTCATAGAATCATCTACTTCATCGGGTTCTTGCAAGAACTGGATGACTTAATCCCTATAAATGTGCCTAGCACACAGAAATGCTACATAAGACGTTGCTGTTATTATTACTATCACTCCTGCTAAGCCCATCTGACAACCCCAAGACCCCAGAGGTTCTGCTATCCACAGAAATGAGGGTTTGGAAGCACTCAGTACAAGCGGCTGAATTAAGGACAGCAAGGAAGGGGCTGTGAGTACCCAGAGAACAGGAAAATTATACAACAGGAAATAGGGCCTTGATGAAGGACAACAATCTATTAACAGTACAGACTTAACCTTCTTTCCTCATAGGCCAGGAAGAGACTTGGCTGGAGGGCCCTGAGAGAACTTCTGGAAGTCAGGAAGGAAGGCAAGGCAATCTTGACCATTCCCAGGTGGTGGCACATGAGGGAAAATCACTTTGGTAACCATGAACTCAGATGGAGGTGGACCCCCCTTCCCCACAGGAGCCACTGAGGGGCAAAGTGAGGTCTCCAGGAATCCCCCACACAAAATCCTCCCCTCCTCCAGCAGGGCCCCGCACACAAACCTATTACCACTGGGCCACAGCACCACACTGAGGGTCTCCCTGAATTTATAGTAGAGACTGAACACCCAAAGGGGGTATGGTGGGGGACAGCTCTTTCCCAGAGCAATCTTCACCTCTGGGTAGAAAGTCCTTGCTCCTAGGCTTGAACCCTCCTGAGGGAGGGTAAGGAGGGCCATTACTACGCAAATGTGGAGCCATGTTTAAGACTGACTGGGAATCCAGACAGGTGTCATTATAACATATAATCCTAAAGCTTAGTGGAATTATCACTAGCCTGTGTGTCCTGGCAGCACCTGACCCTAAAGCTGGGAGTCACCTAGCACCAAATAAGCAAAACTCAAATTCTAGGAACAACTGAAACTCCAATTTTGAAAAAGTTTCTACAATATGAATCTTCATTAACCTATGCATCTATTCTCATTACATTTAAAAAGTTTTGAGATGGAAAAAAAAATTGTCCTGGCACAATGGCTCACACCTGTAATCCTAGCACTCTGGGAGGCCCAGGTAGGAAGATTGTCTGAAGCCCCAGGAGTTCAAGAACAGGCAGCACAGCGAGACCTCCTCTCTAAAATAAAAATGTTAAAAAGTCATATTTTTTATACACATACACACACACACACACACACACACACACACACACACACACACACACACACATTTCACGTGGCAAGTCTGACTCATTTTATTAAGGAGAAAAACATGGGCAAAATCTCATTGCAAAGATTTGTTACCACAAAGCTATCCGGAGTTGATTTTTAGTAAGATTCTGCCATCAAATCTGGATTACTTGTGGGTGGATTAAACACTTGTGAATTAGCCTTGGTAAACAAATGAGAAGATAGTGTATTTGCGGAAAATTTTTAAAAATAAAAACCATCCTAACTGCATCCCACACTGTTATTTGGAATTACTGGCAACCGAGGAGGACACACAAGGCCACTCACAGAGGTCTGTCTTCCCCCACCATGGTATCACTGCCCCCCTCCTTCCTGAGTCCCTACCCCAGATGTCGAAGGTGGAGAGGAGGGGGTGGGCCATGGAACTCCACCCCTGCCCACACAGCCCCTGTCTGCCAAGCCAACAGCAGGCTGTTAAGACCCTTTTTGGTCTTGCAATGTAATACTGATACCTAAAGTTTAAAAACAAAGCATCTGTAAAAGTTCAATGTGCTGCTAAATTTTACACATAATTGTAACCCAATTAAATTTACATTGTACTACATTCTGACTTCTTTTGCATTATCCATGATTTTGTTTTTATCCAAGACCCGTGCTCCTTCTCCTACCTCATCTATCATCCTGGTTGGTCAAGTGGTGAATTTAAATAGCTGAGAAAGAGACATGACCTTGGTACTTGAAACACCACCCCATGGTGTTTTAGAGGTCTCTCTTGCAAATCTGATGAGCTGACTCCCTGGTGTAAGTCCCCTCTTTAGCTCTCTCAGCACAAAAAGGATACAGCACAAAGTCCCTCCCCAGGATGGATCTTCTGTTCCATCAACCCTCCCAAGTACCACACCCACATGCTGTTTCTAAAAGCATCTCATGTGCATTTTCCATGCTCCGGGGTACCCTCCACCCATAACGCTCTTCCTGTTATTGTTGCTTAACAATTCCTACTCATGCTTCGCAACCAATTTAAACAGCAGTTCCTCTGTGAAGCTCCTCCCGCTTTCAGGCAGAAAATAAATACCCTCTGCTCATTGTGATACAGCTCTCTCTATAGCCACAAAGAAGAAAACTCTGATATACTGTGAAGCCTTGTCGCCCCCAGCTCTTTAGGAGGAGAGACTAAGTCATTTTTATCTTTAACCATTCAGTACTGAGCACAAAGCTGAACCATCGAAGAAGCCCCAAACGAGCTTTAATTAAATGATTAAATAATAGGAAAAAAAATAAAGTATGTATCCCCAGTGCCTCAGATGGGTTTGGTACATAAAAAAACTATAGGAAAATGCTCTTTATCAGTGAAATAGATAATTTTTTTTAAAAACTGTACCTATAAAATAACAAAACTGATTTTCCTGTATCTCATGTAGGCTGATGCTGATGGCAACGGGCAAAGAGAGGCTCCAAAACGTCGGGGTGATGGTGGCCTGGTTGAGATGGGTCTGCAGTCTACTAGGGCATCACAGTACACCAAAGGTCTAGGGCTGGGGTCAGAAGTCTGGTCTGGAGCTTGCCTGACGCTCACGAAGGCAGACCACTCACCCGCTCTGGCTCTCGACGTGACACCTGAGACTCAAAGTGTCATGCAGTGCGCCAATATAGGCTCATCTCACCTAGGGCTCTTCAGAGCACTGGTGAAGATCAGATTCCTAACGTACTTCCACATTACAAAGAAGATAACACAACAAAACAACAACAACAAAAACTTCTAACCCCAACTACTTCAGAGAACATCCTTTCATGTTATGAGTCCTGCTTCACATAGCAAAACCTGCTGATGGGTCTCACCCAGCACTCAGTACTGCCTAGGAGGCAGCCCTCATCCGCTATACTAGACACCAAAATCTGCCTAGCAGCCAGTTGATCATATAGCTAACGAGGATATTAGATACTATGAAGACAAAAAGAACATAATGGGAGACAAATAAAAACCAAAAGCTATTTCATAACCCAGTATCTATGGCTTACAAACGAATGCATACTTCAGAAGGAAGAAGGGATCTGGAAACAACCATATATTTACATGAGAGAAGTGAGTCCTGTGAATCCTTCTGTAATTTTTGAATGATACCACAGGTACGTAAGACCCTTATGTATAGTATGGTAGTAATACCCCTAGTATAGCTATGTAAGGTATGTAATACCCTCAAACAAAAGTTTTGAAAATGTCCCACAGTAAATAAATCATATCTCCCTGGATGTATTATTAGTTTTCCAACACATTTTCATTCAACTGCCTGGTGAAGTGAGAAGACAATTTAAGGCCCAGATCCACGTTTTTATGCTGTGTAACTTTGTGTGGGTGTTTAATGAAAGCTTCTGAGAAGCAAGCAAACTTTACACCCCTCTGTCCTCAGAGGCCCATAAGGCACTGAACTATGGGAGGCAGGGCACCTCCAGGACCTGAGACAGATGAGGGGTATGCGTGGATAAGCACAGCAGGTAAGGAAGGTCACAGGCCAGGAGCAAGGGGGTTCAGCCTGCACTCGCAAGATGTCACAGGCATCCACCCCACTCGCAAGGCTCCAGTGGTAGCAACTGGCCCAGTGGCCATTATCCCAGGCAAGGTCACTCTGACTGGTACCTCTTGGAGGCCCTGATTAATGTGGCCCATTATGGCTAGTTCTCAGAGCACAGAGGGGGAAGCAGATGGCCAAGAACACAGTGTTACCCTCTCTACACTGTACTTTCTCCTGCCCCAGGTACTCCCACTCTGTGACAAGCAGAAATGTAGCTCAGGGCAGCAAAAAGGAGTACCTCCCAGAGAGGTAGGCCCCAGAGCCTGGATGCTAGAACCATCTCCGCTTCATGCTGCGTGACTCTAGGCAAGTCACTTGCCCTTTCTCTGCCTCTGCGCCTGGGATTGTAACAAGAGTTACCTCAGATTTCCAATTCTCATTTCCCTCCTTCTGCAGATGCTTCATGCTGAGGACTCATGAATTCAAAAGCGCACTGAAAGCCATCAGTGAGGCCTGGGTTGGGGGAGGTGACACAGAAGTGTCTGCTGTGGCCTCACCCTCAGAAAGTCATCATTCAGAGAAGAGGGTAACACATGAGAAGAAGCTGCATGAAGGAGAGTGCTTCAGCAGAAGAAGCTGGGAAAGGGGACAGACATCTGCATAACTGGCCGGGTTCCCTGGACACTCGCCACAGAGCTCATCTCCCCACGTCAGATCAGCTTCTCAACTGAACTGTGCACTCTCCAAAGGAGTGTTACTCCCAACAAGACCCAGAGGTGCTGGGTCTCGGCACACAGACCACAGGGGGCATCTGCCAGAGGGGTTGAGTCTGTGCACGCTGCAATCTGTGTGTGCTCACCCCACTGGCCCTTTCACTCTTGACACGCTTTGAGGGAACTGTCAGGAAGAGTGTTGGGTTCAAGTCCAGCTGTGTGGCTTGTACCCTCCTCCCTGCTCCACGGACCCCCCACCCCAGGCTCAAGCTCACTACCTACAATGCGCAGCCTTCCTTGGCCTCCAGGTTTCCACCATGTGGATGATGCTACTGCTCGAGGAGGGGCAGGAACAGGCCTAGCTGGAGAAGAAATCAAGAAAATGGAACCTCATGGGAGATCAAAAAGAGGCCTTGTTGGAGTAGACTGCAGCCAGGTCAAAACTCTAGGTTCCCACTAATGAGGGACAATAGCTAGTGATCAGTCACTCTGTCACCCAGGCTTAAGTACAGTGGCATCATCACAGCTCATCACAGCCTCAACTCCCTAGGCTCAGGTGATCATTCCACCTCAGCCTCTGGGGTAGCTGGGACTATAGGCATGCAACACCACGCCTAACGCATGAAAAAAATTTTTTTTGTAGAGATAAGATTTTGCTAGGCTGGTCTCAAACTCCTGGGCTCAAATGATCCTCCCGCCTTGGCCTCCCAAAGTGCTGGAATTATAGGCATGAGCCACTGCACATGGCCTGTTCCTTCCTAAATCAGCCTGGTAGCTTGCTTGGCATATGGTAGAATCCTAAACCTATAATTCTGAACTCCATGGTGCCATCTGTGACTTTAGCCCTGCCAGGAGTTCTTGGGTACTCCTGGGGACCAGAAGGCTGGGGCAAATTTATTAACAGGGTCAACAAATCTTGGGAGGCCTCAACATTTACGAGACATTAAATGAAGGAATTTTTTTAAAAGCCTGCAGACTGCTGGACTAAGCATTTTAAATATGCATGGTCCACTTAGCAAACAAACACTGAGTATCTGACCCTAGTTTCTGAAAGCTCAGCCTGAGGCTGGAGCCTCTGAGAGGCAGCAGCACAGCAAAGCCTTGTGTTCAAAAGCAGCCTCACTTTCATCGATGAGAGTTTAAAATCCTCAGATGGTCTAACAGAAATATTCCACACATGATGAGCTACCATAGAAACCTTAAGTGTAAGTCAAAAAAACACACTCCCACCTGTTAAATATTTTAATTCTACACTTTCTCCTGATAGCTTAGTGGGATTGCCAGGTTTAAAGGGGGAAGGGAGGAAAACCTTTTTAAAGCTCAAGAAATATTTTAACCCCACAAAGTCAGTCATCCTTTTCTCCTATGTGGAAAGACTGTAAAATAACTAAAATATTGTTTCTCACAGGACTCAGGTCAAGACATCATTCATATCAGTCATACAGTGGAGCCATAGATAAGCACACACATGCACACACGCACACTTAACACCACAGGTGTCTTTAACACCCACGGCTAAAACTATTTTAGTATGACCTCAAATCAAAAACTTGGCCTAAACTATTCTGGTTTCTGAAATTACAGGTCAGCAAGGTTGTAGCAAAAATAAAACTTCATGGAAAGCTTTATTTGCCATCAGAAGGAGGGTGATGGTTTCTTTGGAAATGTCTTCCAGCTTCTCCCACAGTATGGCTCTGAACCATGCCTAACCAAAGGCAGCACCAAGGAAGTGACCACCCAACTCTCCACCACTTCTTCCTCTGGTCTTAGCATCATACTTCTTCCCCTTCCTGCTGCTTTGGTGCCTGGCTGAGGAGAAAGGCCCACCGGGCCTCCCTGCATGGGACTGAAGTACAGCAGGCCAGACCCCTGCTGGGAGTTCTTGGGTACTTCCCCAGGTGGAGGGAATGTTAAGGTCACTTGGGGACACAGATTCATGCCAACTGTGCCAGCTGCTCCATACCTTCCACTCCTTAGAGCTTGGAAGCATCAGCAGGTGGGCCTCGCATGCCTCCATGCCCATGAGAGCATGGAGCTGTTCAGGGCTCCAGTCAGGAGGACACGGTGTAGCTGCACCTGTGCTTGGTCAGCCCCCACAGGCCAGCTCATCCCAACACCACCTCGCAGTTCAGAACTCCTTAAAATGCAGGAACCACCCCTGGGCTAGGACCATAGGGAAATACACTATGAGTGCCAACCATTCCCAATAGCTCACTGAAGCTCTGTGGTCATGAATATAGGGAGACCCATCAACATGGTCACGTGTTCTCCAGTCACAGGCCACTGTGCCAAAATGTGGCTAAGACCAGGCTGTGGCTTCACCAGGTGAAAGGTGAAGGGAGAAAGGCCAGGGAGGTCATTTGTCAACAGCCCTTTCCAATCAGTCCTAAGCCACCAATGCCATGGAGCCCACCTCGGTGCCCAGTAGAGTATGCTGTATCTCTGCACACCACCTCATTCCATCTCCGCAGCCTCTGAGAGATGGGGGAACTGAGTCTCAGCACCTAATGGACTGGCAACACAGCTATGGGAATTTGAAACAGGCAGGCCCGGCTCATCAGGTGCCCAAGTTCTGAACCTCAAGGGCCCACCACTCACCATTCCAGTTCCTACTCTTATTCCTAGGCTGTTCTTTGTCTTGCTGTAGTCGACTCATCTCTGTTCTGTTCAAAGCCATCTCAGCAATGACCTTAGGCGCCATCCACCAAGCCTCCTTGGCTAGGACGTCCACTGTGGGCATAATGTAGAGACTCTGGGTCTCTCTGATCCACAATGTTAGCCTTGAGCTCTGTGTCTGGTCTCAGCTGGACCCCATTGTGAGCCATGAGGAATTATAGACTTCTATCCTTATCATCCAGAGTGTGTTGTTTCTCCTTCATAATCTACAGTCTCAACAGAATCATAAAAAAAGGAAATGTCCCTTTGGGAGGCTGAGGTGAGTGGATTGCCTGAGCCCGCGGGTTCGAGACCCACCTGGGCGGCGAGACCTCATCTCTACAATAAATCAAAAAATCAGCCGCGCGTGGTAGCGCCCTCCTGTAATTCCAGCTACTCGGAAGGGTGAGGTGGAAGGATCGCCAGAGCCCAGCGGGTCGAGGCTACGGTGGCCGGGAGCAGCCACTGCACTCCAGTCTGGGTGACAGAGTGAGACTCCAACTCAAAAAAAAAAAAAAAAAAGGAAATGTCATAGTCTAGGACCAGAAACACAATCCACACTACACAGCACTCACTCAGGTTTGGGTTTTATTCCCATTCCTTCCTCTATTACCCTCCCTCAGTGGCACCTTTAAATGTTGTTTTCTTTATTGAGACGTCAAAATTGGGGTATCTAAAGATCTCATCTTCTTACTCTAAAACCTGAAAATTTTATTATTATTCCACTAAGATTACTCAGAGTCATTACATGTTAAATTAGTTAATGGTCTCATTGTATTAAAAAAGTAAGCTAAGCACTATAATTCATAAACAATTTTAAAACTTAGTTCTGGAATTCCACAAAGAAGGTGAACTTACAAACTGTTCAACCAAAAGGCTGCACTTTAATAGCCCATTTATGAACTCTTTAAAGGCTAGAAACATTTCTTTCCATGTGAAATTACCATTAAGTTGGTACTTAACGTTCCCAAGCTAATAGATGCCTATTCAACTCATTTTCTGATTTAAAACAAGACAAATGTTATTGTAATACAAGAAAACCAGGTGCATGCTTTATGTGGGCATGCATACACAAGAAAATCAGACGTGAGTGTATGTGTGGAGTATATATGCCAAATTCTGTTACTCAAGAAAAAGAAGTTTCCCATCAAGAACATGGAAGTTAACCAATAGGAGTTCTACACAGACGACACTGGGTCTTCACTACACCTGTTGCCCTGACATGTGGGGAGTGTCACTAACATAGGTTCTCGGTCTTAATTGGTAACACAGTAGAGAGAAAGGATTAAGGAAATAAACAGAGACCAAGTTAATAGTGTGCTAAGCAGTCAACAGCAGAGGGAGACAGAGGGGCAAGCATGGCACAAGGCATCCAAGAGGAAAAAAAGAAGCCCTTTCCCCACTACTCTAAGAAACTCAGAGTTCAGAAGCCTGGTGTGAAAATACCCAAGTGTGAGACCAGTATTTAAAGAGAGAGAGAGACGGAAATAAAACTGTGGGTCCCCACCAGAAAAAAAAAACAGACAGACATCATTACCTGTTGGTGCCCTTCTCTCACTCCTGTGAGTTTGGTGGCTGGACTATCCCCACACACAGCCTACCCGGCATAACCATAAATGAGGGGTTTGAGGGCAGAAAAACCCCTGAAGCCTGCTCTGCCATCAGTCACCTGAGTGACTTGACTACTTTGAGCCGCGATTCTCTCACTGGTAAAACGGGATGACACTGTCATTCGGGATACTTAGAGGGTTAAATGAAGTGCTGCACACTGAGGCAGAGCACAGCAAATGGCACTCAGGGAAGTTCCAAAAACACTGGCGACTCACTACAGTCTGTGATAGAGAATGTCTAGCACCCCCTGAGCCAACAGGCCCTGGTTCACAGAGAGTACTCAATAAGGTTAGCTTAAAACTATAGCAGGTCAACGTCCCTTCCTAAGCAACTGGGGGGATGGGTGGGAGCAAGACTTGTGGGAGACAGAGTAAAGACTGGGCAAGGTGAGCAGGGGCCAGCCTGGGCATTCAGCCAGGGAGGCCAAGGGAGAACACCAGAGTAAGACCCGAGCCCAGGGGCCAATCCACAGTCCACTCAAGGGCAGGGTCAAAGCCAGGGCTAAGCCGGGAAGAAAACTCACAGGCTTCCCTGGGAGCAGGGGTGTAGAGAGAGGAGGCAGGCAGCAGGCTTTGCTCTCTGTGCAAGTCAGCTCTTTCAGGGAGCTGAAAGCCAGCCACTAAGAGACTTCAGGGACCTGTGCCCAGCCACTGAGGGACTTTGGGGACCCGTGCCCAGCCACTGAGGGACCTCAGCGACCCAGGCCAGCCACTGAGGCAGCTGAGAGACAAGAAGAATGAGCTGAACTCACCAAATAGACCTAGGAATATGAACTACTATGAATTTTCATCAGGTTAACTATAATATAGAAATGTAAATCTATAATATCTGCATATGCATACTTTTAAGACTACTTTTCCTTCCAGTGCTTCTCCTTACAGTCCATAATTTGTGGAATGACTTTTAAAATGTTTGTTCTCTGTCTTTTAGTCTGTAGAATAGAAACTTTGTTTTGTCTGTTACTCTTCTCTTCTGCCTACTAAACTGGCCTGGCACAGGGTAAGTACTCGATAAATGAGTCAGCCCTCCCAGTGCACTATTATCTTTCAGGTACAAGCACAGTCTATCCTATAAGTCACCAGACTTTGCTCATGTGACTTCTCCTTGGCCAGGCCCAAGAACTCACAGTGAATGAGGATCCAACATACAGACCTTGCTGGGCCACCTTACCCATATGATTCTATCTAATCCTCACCACGGTCCACAAGTTGTTCTGTCATCAAAATACAGATAAGACAGAGACTACATGGCCACTCAGCCACAGTGAAACCAGAATTCACTCATTCAGATGTGACCCTATCAGACACCTGGCAGCTAGCCCAAAAACTCTCATTTTTTCTAAGCAATGTAACAACACAGGAAAATGACAGGGGCTTATCTGTCCATTAAGTGAGTGCCCAGCAATATCACCCCAGAGTTCAGGAGAGGAAAGAACCATGGCCACTACTCAGCCTCCCCAAGTCTTGGCTTCTGCATTATGCCCACTGCATGTTGGGCAGTACGGTCCTCATATGGCTGCCATGAGATGTAGTAGGTCAAATAATGCTCCCACAAAAAAATGTCCACATTCTAATACCTAGAATTGTTAACGTTACTTTAAATGGCAAAGACTCTGCAGATTTGACTGAGGATCTTGAGATGAGATTATCTTAGATTGTCCTGGTAGGCCCTAAATGCAATCACAAATGTCTTTATAAGAAGGAGGCTGGCTGGGCTCAGTGGCTCAGTCTGTGATCCCAGCACTTTGGGAGGCCGAAGCAGGTGGACCGCCTGAGCCTGCAGGTTCAAGATCAGCCCAGGCAACTTGGTGAGACCTTGTCTCTACAATAAATGAAGTAGCCTATAGTTCTGCCTACTTGGAAGGCTAAGGCAGAAGGATTGCTGGAGTCCAGCAAGTTGATACTGCACTCCAGCCTGGGCAACAGAGTGAGACTCCAACTCAAAAAAAAGGAGATTGAGGGAGATTTCAGAGAGAAGAGAAGGTGGTCATGTGACAGAGCGGAAGGAAGCAGAGTCACAGATAGACGATGCTATGCAGGATAAAGAAGGACAAATATACGGATTTTGCAGCAACGGATGGATTTGGAATCAATCATACTCAGTGATTTGTCACAGAAACAGAGAACTGAGTTCCATATGTTCTCACTCATAAAGTGACTTTGAACAATTATAATGCTATAAGAAAGCAACTGGCACTAGTGGAAAACTGTCAGGGTAGGGGGAGTGAGATTGGCAGTTGAGGGAAACTGCCAGGGGAAGGAGGGGCACACCTCATCAACAAGGGTACTTGCATGATTAATGTTTATATACCTAACCCTTAATTGTGCCTCATATCTTTATAATAAATAAATAAATAAATTTTTTTAAAAAGACGGAGAAAGAAAGCCAGGGGCCAAGGCCTGCCAGCAGCCTCCAAATGCCAGAAGACAAGAAATAGATTTTCCTCTAAAGTTCCTGGAGGGGGCGTGGCCTTGCCGAAATCTTGATTCAGCCCAATGATACTGATTCTGCACTGTGGGTTCCAGAACAGAATAAATTTCTGTAGCTTTAAGCACCAAGTTTGTAACAGTAGCCATAGATAGCTAATACAGGGGACTAAAAGGGAAGCTGGATGTGAAGCAATCAGGACGCTGCCTGGCACATGGTAGGAACTTGAGAATCCTAATTAGTGAAGGACACAGTTCCTGCCACCCTCCCTGGGCCACCAGCCCATCCGCAAAAGCTGTGTTTACAGCTATGATCTATGTTGTCATGACAAGTTCTATACCCTAATACAAAAGCTTCTTCATGTATATTGTCTCATTTGATTCTGCCCTAAAAAGGAGAGTTTCCAAGGCTGCCCAAGGACTCTTAACGTGTCTCATGTAAATACAATTTTGCCAAAGGCATTAGTCTTAAACATTCAGTACTATTAATTCTAATATGTCAGAGGATAGCCTCTGCTGATATCTCATGGCATAGACACTCCTGATTGCAGCCATAAGTAGCTGAGATCAGGGTCATCTTATCTCGAATAAATAAGCACAAGCAATTCTCTCAACCACAGGTCCTGCAGCTGCCAAAGGAGAAGCTGGTGCCTGCGTTGTTAATGTGGGAACTGAGAGCTCCATTCCTGCCAGGGCCAACATGGGAGAAGGGCCGACTAGACAAGCAAAAGGCAGGTGGTTAGCACCTGACCTCCAAACTGCCTGTCATCTTCTTTTCATGCAAAGAGCTTTCCCACTCCCCTTTGAAACTTTGTTGGTTTCGACAAAGTGCCTTTTTGTTCCTTCAGCCCTTGCTCCATGTACCCCTCCACTCTCAGTTTTCCTTCTTGAGGGTTGAGTCCCAAGTGTCGAAACCAACAAAGTACAATAATTCCACTTCCTCCGTTGTGCTTGGCCTGCCCTGTGCAGACTCTGGCCCCGGCTTCCCCTGGGCTGCTGCAAGGATGAGGTCCCACAATCGTGATCTCTGCCCCATTTGCTTCCAGAGTCCCAACCACCTGTTCCAGCCTGCGCAAGATTTGAAAACCATCCCTTTCACCAACCCACAGCAGCCCTCTGCCGCAAAGGGTGGAGCCTCAAAACCTCAAGAGTGTTTTAGAGAAAAATAAGCAAAAAGAAGAAGCCTATTCACTTCCTGAAAACAGCCATCTGCAGGCCCTCTGAGCGGTCTTCTTTGCACCCATTTTTCCCTTGACCTTCTGCTAGGGCTGGGTTCACTCAGTGGAGATCAGGTGCTCTAAGTTAGTTATACCTACTCCAAGGCAGGAAGGAGACAATGGGTGCACACAGAGTGAGCCACAGCCAGAAGGAAAAGTCACATCAGTATTCCTGGGTTACTAGCACTGCATACAGCAGACCCTGGGGGAACTAACGTCTAACGTCTGCCAGAACTTCACTCACCATGGAGGCTCATGGCTCCAATCTGCTCTAAACCCTACACTGGGGCTGTAAGCAGGCTCACAGACACATACCTGTGAACCTTCTGTGGGGGAGTTACCATGTCCTACTTCCTGTACATTCCCAGGGCCAGCTCAGCAGCAGTCACTTCCCTTGTGCCTAAAAACTATCTGCTGCCCAAGTGATGAGAAGGGGCAAGTGTGCGCCCAGAAGCCCACCACTCCTTCTCTTCCCAGGTCTCCAGACGGCGCCTTTCAGAAGTCCTCTGCCCCCATCACACTGCTGTGAGACGTAATTTCACACCACTCCACATGCCATCTCAGATTCAGAAGCTGAAGACAATCATTCAACATGACTCCAAAATGTATTTACAGTGCCCAGTCGTTCCCATCCCTCTGTGATGCAAGGCACATGGGCTGGAAGAGCTGGTGTGCTGGGAGGGCAGAGCCAGAACCAGCCTCAGCCAGACACCATCACAGCTAAAGTCTAGAGTTCCACAAACACTGTGTGTTCTTGAGACTGGCCGTCAGCAAGGTCCCTCCAGGACCACCTGTCCTCACACCTGCAGTTTGGTCAGCCCCTTGGTGGGCCAGGCAGAGGAAGGCCCCTCTGTTCCTGAAGCTGGATTCAGAAGTGGTCTTGACCAACTTCATTCAGGATGCTACAGGTTAGTTAAAAAGGCCTGTATGGTCTGGGCTCGGTGGCTCAGTCTGTAATCCCAGCACTTTGACAGGCCGAGGCAAGCAGATTGCCTGAGCCTGCAGGTTTGAGACCAGCCCGGGGAACTTGGCAAGACCTCAACTCTACAATAAATAAAAAATTAGCCGGGCATGGTAGTGTGCGCCTGTAGTTCCAGCCACTTGAAAGACCGAGGCAGAACGATTGCCAGAGCCCAGTGGGTCAACGCTGGGGCAGCGGTGAGTGTGCCACTGCACTCCAGCCTAGACGACAGAATGAGATGCCAACTAAAAAAAAAAAAAAAAAAAGCCTGTGTGTAACAGGAGGTAATATTATAAAGATGTTTACCTTACAAATAATCATGTTTAACCATTAACCGCCCTCCACTCCTCTAAGACAATGTCTTCAGTTTATTTCAGGTCATAACTGAAGTAAATGGGGAAGAGGTTCAAATGTCATCTAATCCCACACTCCCCTTCCAGCCAGGGTTATACTCAATTCAGCCAGAGCCCAGGGCCCAGGACTCAAAACAAGGAGTTGCAGCCTTTTTCAAAAAGCTAGCATATTAGTGCCAAGCACAGGCTGGAAAGAGCCCCCCTGCATCCAGAGAGCAATGGTCAAAGAATTTGCAGCACAGCCTGGCAGTGGGATGGCATGCAGCTGGGCAAAAAACACAGAAGTCTTCATGTTCTAATGATACCGTCAGAGAGAAGGCACAGTGCACCGTGAGCATGCAGCATGATACCATGGGTGTGGAAATTGCTGTTTAATGTACACACATACCTTTCTGCTGGGATACACACAGCAGGCACTGGGAGGAATACCCAAGAAGCACATGGCATTGGTGTCTCCAGGGAGGGCATATGGATGGCCGAGGGATGGGGTGGAGACAGGCTTTCACATATATCCTGCTGCACCTTATAATTGTTAAGCCATGAAAAAGGTTGCCTATTGAAAAACATACCGTAAAATAAAATGCTATTAAATTTGTCAAATCAAGCCAAGTACAGGCAGGTTTTCGAGGACTCCCATCAAGAGATATTAGTGCACAGCCACTAATGAGAGGGTAGAGTATTTCAAGGGGCCCTTCTCTGGGCAGCATCACCCCTGCAGGTGAGAGAATCAAAAGAGGGCCACGCCTGTCACTGGCAATAACTGCCATCACTTCGGCACCATGCATCCCTTGCTCTCTCCCCTCCACTCTGTCTTCTCCACTGAGCTCCATCCATCTGTTTGCCTCCCCTGCTACATCAATTCGTCATGTAGTCCAGTGAAATCTATAATCCAAGTGCCAGAGTCCCAGGATCTTGGAGAAGGAGGGCAGTATAGCAGAATCACAAGCCAACCCTTGTCCCAGGACTTTCTCCCCCTTGTTAGCCACTGGCCAGCAAGTTTGACTGTGTTTTATGTTTGCCCTGTACCCACTGCACAGAGACCCCATGAGGTTACAGGAGGAGCGTGGCTATGGGGAAGGTGCAACCTGCTGACGTTGCCCAGTCAGCTATTTCACTGCAGGGACAGCCACGGAGATAATTAAAACCATTTCTAGAAACCAGTATTTCTGGGTTTCTTCACACACCAATGCTTCCTCTTCCTCACAGTCAGCATTGTGTTTCACAGGTGGCTTGGAGGGGGTGTAGACTATTCTTCCCCAGTGTTGGGTTTCATTTCTATCATTTCACAGACATGGCTTCACCTCCAGCACTGTAGGTACCATGGACAACCTGCCCTGTGGTTTGGCATTGTGGCCACCCTGCAACAGGACCCACTGCCACTCAGGACTCAGTAAGCTGTAGCACCCACGGCTATAGGGGCAATCCTGAGTGGAAACAAGAAAGCCAAATCTTGGCCCACAAACCCCCCAACATGGGTGGTTAGAGCACAGGTATGGCATAAGAATTATTATGATCAGGCCAGATATGATGGCTCATGCCCATAATTCCAGCATTTTGGGAGGCCAAGGTGGGGGAATCGCTTGAGCCCAGGAGTTGAAGACCAATCTGAGCAACATAGCAAGATCTCATCTCTACAAAAAAATCAAAATATTAGCTGGGCATGGAGGTGTGCACCTGTAGTCCCACCTACTTGGAAGGTTGAGGCAGAAGGATCACCCGAGTCCAGGTGGCTGAGGCTGCGGTGAGCCCTGATTGTGCCACTGCACTCCAGCCTGGGCGACAGGGTGAGACACCAACTCAAAAAAAAGAATTATTACAATTGAAGAAAGGGTCTCCCCACACCATGAAAATGACTATAAAACAGCTTTTGTCATTCAAAGTAATAAGGATACAAGCAAAACAAAATTCCAAAGTCATAAGACAGTCTAAAGCCCCTCCAGCCTCGGATAAATGAAGCCCCCATGCTTGCAAAGGGTCTGACAGGTGCCAAGACCCTGGGTAATTTGGCCCTCCCTCTCTGGAGCCTTGTTCCTGATGCGTCCTCCTTCTATTCTCTTAAAACCCCCAGCTTAAACCACCGCCCTCCCTTGACACAGAATTCACCCTTACATAAGGCCCTGTGATGCTCCCCAAGACCCATGAACGAGTGAAGGAGGCACCTTTTCTGTGGGCCTCCACCCTACCAGGCTTCCCTTTATCCTTTAACATCTATAATACCACGCTTGCACATATATGAGGGGGGATCCCCAAAACCCCGGAATTGTGTTTTGGAGAGTGGTCCCTTTGTAATTCAGACTTGCCCTGCTGGGCAAGTGTTCTAGAACTATTGGCATAAGTGTACCAGCTAGCATTGTTGTAAGAGGCTGCGTTTGGCTTCAGCGAATTTTTTTTTATTCTTTCAATGTGTTTGCCCATTTCATGATGGGTGATTTATGAGCATACCTGCCCAACCATGCTATGTATTCAGCAGTTTTTGACCAAAAAACAGCATGACCTTCTTGCCCCACCCTCCCTATTCATTGGATCACACCTTGAATGACTTTTTTGTTTGTTTGTTTGCCCAGATGAAAAAAGTCCTCAAAGGGAACTGTTTTGCCTATGTGAAAGAGGTGAAACAAAAAACAGCAGAAGGGCTAAAAGTCATCAAATTCTACAAGTTCAAAACTGTTTTGAGCAGTGAAAAAAAATCTCGATAGGTGTACTGCATCAAACAGAGTACTTTGAAGATGGCTGAAGTTTAAACATGTAAGAATAAACACACAATTTTTAATAAAAAAATAATGTGCTTTGGGTTCCCCCTCATGTATATATGTACATATATATGGAGGAAATTTTACTCTAAGTTGATTAAATTATTTTAAAAAAAAACCAAAAAAACAGGATGACCAAACCCAAAGGTGTACACCTTCTGACACAGAGGAGCAGAAGCAGCCATAGGTTCCAGCCCACTGAACGGGATGGCTCATGTGTCAAGGACACAAAAGGTCACTGCTAAGAACAGGCTTCTGCCTTTGACAGAGACAGTGGGACAAGCTGACAATTCTGGTTTCTCCCCAACAATTTACTGTAGCATCAGCTGTGCCACAGTTCTGGTCTCACCTTGCTCTCCTTAAGTTAGACTGAAACTCAGCT
This sequence comes from Carlito syrichta, assembly GCF_000164805.1. Lineage (NCBI taxonomy): Eukaryota > Metazoa > Chordata > Mammalia > Primates > Tarsiidae > Carlito > Carlito syrichta. Next base: position 345,072 of record NW_007252933.1, read on the forward strand.
TGTCCCCAGGGAAGCAGGCTGTCTTTCCAAAAGAGACTGAGGCTTTTCTTGCTACTTCCAACAGTGTCACAGTAGCTGTGTTCATTCATTCACTCAACAAGCATTGATTATACACCTGTTTTGTACCAGGCACAGTGCAACACTCTGGAGATACAAAGAAAAATGAGCTATTGTCCTTGTCCTGAAGGACACTTAAGTCTTATGACACTCCAGATCCGTGATGTTCACAGGGTGTGTCCCAGAGAACTCTGGCAATCTTCACACTGTGAATGCCACTGTGGTACACAATGCTTGCATAAACTGCAGTAAGGCAGAATCTAACACTTTAAGCGATTTCTCCAGACCCTTAAACAGTTACTGTCAAGGAGTTACACACCAAGGAGGAGAGGGTTAGCAAGCCTCCCAAACATGGGCACATGAGCCAGCCATGCGACACTTAGTGCAGCAGCCCTTCTGAGTGCCCCTGGTAGAATAACACACAGATCAGCACACCATGAAGGGGGCAGGAAGGCATTTCTATGAAGTTTGGTGGTCAGCTCTCTTACATAAAATATTTCACTCTCAAAATATGTTCTTACTAAGAAGAATTGACTGGCAAAACAATCTGGAAGATGACTGCTAGGCTCAACCATTGCAGCAAGCAGCAATGATTCATGTTGGGATACCAGGAAAGATGTTGTGTTCATTCACTTCCTGTCAGTAGCCAATCCCAGGGTAGAGAAGGTGAGAAAAGGTTACTTGATGATTCGAGTCTTCTTTAAATTGATGTTTTAAAAAACTCAAAGGCTGGGAAAATAGTTATTACAGATTAGCAAATTTTCATCATTAGCTTTAGAAACACAATCAGAAATTCTCTTATTTTAGAAGGCTGAATTCAGGAAGTATCTCTCTGTAAAGATTCTTGAAAGCATGCACATCTATTCCCATGATACCAAAGGATTCTAGTCAGTCTGAAAGCAAAGCATGGTTCCTTCAGGGAGCTCAACTTCCTGGGGTTGCTTACTTGTCAGGCTTGTGTGTGTAAAGCAGTCTGTTTGCGCATGGGCATTAGGCTGGGGTGGAGAGCAGGTGACAGAAGCTTTACCCAGAAGCAGACAAATGATTATGCCTAGTGGTTGCAAGCACAAGGAAGGGCCCCAACTTCTCCCGATCCATGTTTGTTCCTGGGTCCGATATCCCATCATTGGAGAAGCTTTCTTGACTTGAAGAACTGCCAGCACTTGTATCCTTCTTAAAAGGCAAACGCTCCCAAAAGAACACATTCAATTTCACTGTCACCTGGAACCTGGAACGAACTGGTTATTATATCCCTTTCATCTGAGAGAGCAGATCACTTGGGATCATGCTTCTGAAAGGAAAAATGGGGAGTGTGGACAAGAGGCAGGATGTACAGACAGATCCAGGTGCATTCTCAATTCAGCCAGTGAGGCAGCCCCACCAATACTTGAAGCATACTGAGGAGGTGACTGACTGTGGAGGGCTTAGGGCAAGGAGAGAGGAGTCAGCCCCTCCTGCCCCAGAAGCCATGGGTTAGGGGGGATCTGCCTCCCTCTGGGTCCCTCCACTCTGGGGCCTCTCCCAGCTCAGGGCATCTCATCCAATGGCCCTAGTCTGGACCTAGAGTACTGTCTGAAATCCCCCTGACCAGGGTAGCCCTCCCCTTCTGGAACAGAAACCCCAAAGGGATTCTTAAGTAGCTCTAACCTAAGAGTCTTGGCACTGGTCCTGAAAATCTAGATTAGATTTTACTATTTCTATTCTTTAAATGAAGAAACTAAGGCATAAAGTGATAAAGTGACCTCTTTCAGGCTCCAGCAAGAAGGCACATGAGAAAGCAAGAATTCAGTTGGCTGCCAGATTCCACAGAGAAATTTCCCCAATATTCTGGCAATACTTTCACAAGTACAAAAACTCACCTTTCAAAAAAGATAACACAGGAAATGCGCAGCTAGCTGCCACCAGTGCCCTCTTCCCTTCCTCCTTAGTAACAGGTCAAGAACTCTGACTTTCAGTTGGCACAAGGCCATTTACCTCCCTTACAGTTAGGTGTGGCCTGAGGTTCAGTTCTTGCCAAGGAGATACAAGGCTGAAGTTTCACAGAGCCCTCAGGAAGTGTGCCCTCCTCCAACCTGGTGTTTGGAATGTCCAAGAGCTGGCTGTACTTCTAGCCTCCATCCTGGAGATGAGGCCCTGGGCCTTACCCTAGGGATGGTAGGAGATATGCTCTGACTGCCTACCTCCAGACCTCAGTATGTGAAAGAGAAATAAATGTCCATCTTGACTAAGCCCCCTCTCTTCAGGTTCCTTTTGTAATGTGCACCCAGATTGAATCTGAACAATTCTACCATTCCCTACTTCTATCAGATGGCACACAATGTCAGCATCCTGGAAAGTTGGTAAGTGTGGATGAAGGAGGATACTATTCTAAAGTCGGTTAACAGACCCATTTTTCCAGAAAGAGGTCTTCAAATAAAAATGTTTACATTTACCTCAGGCTCTAGGCTAGGGTGAGAACAATCTCATAAGACCTTTTAAGTGTAATAAGATTCATTTTGTTGTAGAATTATTTTATAACTCCCTAATCTTCCCTTATATAAATTTATATATATATAAAATTCTCCCTAATATAATCAATATTTATAATCCCAAAAAAGCTAACTAGTCCTATTTCTAGGCCTGTCTGAGTAGCACGCTTAAGCAGCTTATGCCAAATTCTTTCTTACTGTCTCAAATGTTTAATAGCTTGACTTGCATATTTAGTGCAGACAAATCAAGGTTATGAGATAAAAATAGTCCCTGTTTTTATTCATTACAGTTAGTCCATTAAGTTAGGTCCATCGTCTAAACCACGGGCTGCTAGTTGCCACAGCAAACACTGGTACAATCCTTAACAGTTTACAAAACAGCCAACCTGTGGGTATGGAACACTGGTTAAAACTTGTGATGCCCAGTTCCCAAGGAACAACACACCAATTACTGCCCTAGGAGTCATATCTCACCTAAGTCTGTGGCTTTTTGTTTTTTGTTTTCTTGAGGCAGGACTCTCGCTTATCACCCAGGCTGGTCTCAAACTCCTGGGCTCAAGTGATCCTCCTACCTCAGCCTCCCTAGTAGCTAGGACTATAGATGCAAACCACCACAACTGGCCAGAACTAATCCTATTTAAAATGAGTCACATCCACTATAGCTTAGAAACCCCTGCTCTAAAGGGAAAAATGACTGAGCAGACTGCTTTGACAAGGATGGTCCTGCACACCCTACAGGGTGGCCAGCACCCTGACAGTGGTGGGGCGCACACAGGGACACAGCTCGACAGTCAAATCCCCAGTGCAAAAGGCCAACATCGCCCCACAGGAGAAACTTGAGTTTTCTTTCTGAGATGAACATTAAAACCTGGATGCTCCTTACCAACCAAGTCAGTACCAGAGTCATTTCCAGCAGCATCGCTGCCACTGAGGCATCCTTTCTCTTTGAGCCCATCAACCCACCCACACTATTTCACAACCCATCTACTGGCTTTTCTTCTCTCTTTGACCAAAGAGGTTAATACCCAGCTAGGCAAAGATAGTTGACTAATTAAAGAATGATTAAATAATTAAGTTGACTCAAAATGCAAAGACTTTCCTTCCTCCTTTGGAGTTACTCAAATCATACAGTTTGAAGGCACCTGTAAGGGTCATCATAAAACAAGTTGGTTGAATGCCAACTATTTGCAAAACTATTAGCACTGTCAATAAGACTGGCTCCTGCATGTGTAGTCTCTGCAGTGTTTCAAGGAGAAAGCACACAAATGAACCATTGCACTTCAGTCTGAGCAACAGAGTGAGACTCTAACTCAAAAAAAAACCCAAAAAACCAAATGAAGAACATAAAAACTTTCAGCAGTGGCAACATCCCTGAAATGTGTTGACAGCTCAAGTGTTGCCCCTTTTCTTCTTGAACACACAGCACTCACACAGTTGTATCCATCTGAAGCTATATTTTTTCTTTTTAATCCTTTCATGCTTTAATGAATAACTTTAAAGCCATGTATCCTTTTTGCAACAGACCAGGATGGCTAATAGGAAATACAATAGGTCAAAATAAGGTAAGTGCAGGTTATGGAGAGAAGGGTAAGTGGAAAAGTCAGGGAAGGATGTCAAGCCGACAGAAAGGGAAAGATAGTCCAGACCCGAACCAGAAGATGGGTGTGCATAAATCATCAGGGGAAAGTATGTTAGAGTAAAGTGGTTTCCATCAGTTCGTGGGAAAATGGCAAGGATCTGGGCTTATACAAAGCCTGTAGTTGTACTGGGAATTGTTTGCAAAGGGCCTTTGGAGGGACAGGGAGCAGGCTGGAGGAGCCTGGGAAAGGCACTAACGTTCTAGCTGGACCAGAAGAGTCTGGTCTGCATGACACACAGGCAGCTCCCAGCTCCATCAGCATATCATGGGTACTCCAGGGTCTCTGATACTAGGTAGTTTCTTCTACTCTAGAAAGCTACTGCTGAATCACTGTGGAGGGGAGAGAAAGTGAAAGAATAAAGAGGCAAGATTTCCAAGGCAACAGACTAAAGAAGCACTTCCCTAAATATACCCTGTGTATGTGTGTGTGTGTCTCAGCCCAATGCCAACTCAGTCAAGCATACACACTTCACCTGTGCAGCTCTTAGGCACCACCACAACTTCATTCCACTGTCAGAGAGGATTGGGGGGGTGGGGGATGAAGGGAATCACCTTCACTAGATGAACAAGGAAGGAGCAGGGTGAGATTCAGGCATGATTTCACCAAGTCACTGGCAAATTGGAGCAAAAGCCAAAGGAGACTGCCAGCTCCTTCTATCTACCTGCAGTAGGCACAGTCCACCAGCCCTCAGGCCAATTCATTCACCTACTCTCTCCTCTCTTCCAAGCCACAGGAGTAAGAACGCTTGGAAGATTCTAGGGCATCTTGATATTTCTTGGCATCTAGTCCCAACCTAGGTGGGTTTCATCAATCATTTAATTTTACTGCCATCTGATTATCACCCAGTTGTGTCAGGTGAACATTTCATTGAACATCTGTATATACAGAACACAGTCAAGGCAATAAATAAGAAATGTGAAAATACTCAACATTCCATCACATACAATCACAGGTTCCTTTGTGCTTTAAGGGAAAAAGGTGTCAGTAGAAGACAGCTGGGTCAGTGACCACCCAACTGCGAGTTGATGGAGCCCAGGCCTCTCCCACTTCCTTCTTCTGACCTTTACTGACAGTCCCCCTGCATCTCAGTACCTCCCTCTTCTGCAACATTTCACCTCAGGGCAATGCTATGAGCAGGAGTCAGAGATTGGATGTGCTTTAAGTACATCTTAAAAATAGGGGCACTAGGGGAAAGCAAAGTTACCAGGACTGTCAAGTAGAACAGGGCCATATAATCCCCACTAGCACTGGTTCATGCCCTGTGGTTCACAGGTCTGTCCCACTTATATCATTAATCCCCACAAACCCCCTGTGAGCCAAGCGCTTTCCCCATTTCATAGACGAGAAAGTTGACTCAGTTTCATATCCAGCACTTTTTCTTCCTACAATCCAGCTTGCCCAAAAAACAGGCATAGATATGCCAAAAATATTACTATGTAAGTTTTGTGACCAGAATCCAGTCTAACATCTGCATTAAATAATGCATTTCAAATCCAACTCTAAGTCAGCCAAGGTGACTCAAGAACTGTCCTGCCATTGTTAAGATACAAAGGATTCCAGGGGGGCTCACAGGCAGCAAAGGTCTCATTGATGCCAGCCTCAGATATGGAGACTGACTCTCTTTCTCTGTAGGCAGAAATATGCTGACCCGCCTATTAGGTGAAGGACCCATCAGGCATCACGAGTTAAATTTTAAACCTCTGACAAATTAACACACTCCCTACCACTGTCTCCCCTGACTCTCAAGATGGCTGTGCAGAGGACTCCTCAGCAGGCGGAGCTAGCCCAGGTGGCTGCCTATATGACCATAGATAACAAACAGAACAAGACCAAAAGGTTCAGGACTTCTGACTGTCCCCTCTATGCCCATTGGCCCACACAACTAAAGGGTCCTTCTTGTTTTAGATCAGTGGTTCTATGTGAGTCACAGAACTCCAGATCTCGAAGAAAGACACAGACCCTGTCCCAGGGCAAGACTCCATGTGTACATCCAATGTAGCCCCTCCTCCCTACAGGTCAGAACCCCCTGCACTCAACTCTAGAGTTGGACACATATTTACCAAAACTCACTGTAAGAAATATTCATGTTGTAACAATATCTAAGATACACCACATGCAAATAACTAAATGTTTTAAGAAGAAAAAATGCTTACCCTTCCTATAGACAATGTGCATGGATATTTCCTATTTTGCTTCAAATAATTTTTTAATGCTGGTTTCAACCGCACATTGATTTCACAACCCAGTGCTGTTTGAAGAAAATGCTGTTGTGGACCCTCCCCCACCCCCTTCCTTCCTCAGTAATTAGTGCAAATGTGGTTAGAGCTCAGTGCAAAACTGCTCCTAAATATTATTTTTATGTTTTTTTTTAAGTGAGAAAGCAGGATTTACTGAGAGGACAGAAAAGCTCCCAGAGTGGGAGGGAACCCAGGAAGGCTGCCCTATTTTTATGTTTTAAGATGAATCTTTAAAGCCTTAGAAAGTCAAGAAAATTCAGAAATACCTCAACTCACTAGTTTCAGAAACATTTAAAGTGGTGGGCTACTGCGATCTCATAAATTACACCATGGTGGTGACTATTTATTTCTTCAAAACAAAGTTTGGGCTGTACTTGCAAAACTAAGCAAAGTCAGAGAGCACAAACCACCACTGAAAGTAGTCAATTTGGCTGCCTCCAAGCCAATTCTCTAAATATTTCTCAAGTCCCTACATTGTACTGTTATTCTTTCCTAACTGAGCAAGGGAGTAGCAGAGTATGCAAACCTCATGCATCTGAACACATTTCACAAATGGCTTCAGAAAGTGAGTCTTAAGAGTCAGCCCAGATCCTTGGTGCCTGCCCAGTGGACTTCATCCCTGCTAGGTCAGAGACAGACCTGGGGCTGGGGTGTTATCAACACTGCTTACTTTAGCACCAAGTGAGGATAGGGCCATACTCAGAGGAGCTGAGAGAGGCTGCAGGCAAGGGGGCCAAGAAATAGGAGAGCAGATAAGGAGGGGACCAAGGAGAATAAAGCTGCTCACGGGTCCTTAAACACTTGCCACACCACTCAGTTCACACTGTCAGCTGACCACCCAATATCCACTCCCCCTCCTAAGGAACCGACTGGAAACTACTCTCCTCTCTGAGCTTCAGGAAAAGCCAACCCCACCTCCAGTCTTAATTAAACTAAGAGAGCAGGTCTCAAACTTGACCTTGAATCAGAATCACTTGGAAGGCTTGTTAAAACACAGATTTCTGGGTCCCATCCCAGAGTTTCCGATTCAGCGGGTTGGACGGAACCAAAAAAAATGGCATTTCTAACAAGTTCCCAGGTGATGTTGTTGGTTGGGGGAATGAGACTTGGAGGACCACTGACCCAAGCCAATCAGCACCAAGCACTCTCACAGCCTCATGTTTGGTCCAGGGGAGTCCACATGACCCTCTGCCCCCACAGACCAGAGGGAAAGGCTGGTGGACACTGTGACTGGAAACCCAGTTGATATGTCTCCTTTCCTGCTCCTGCTGGACAAAAACAAGCACACAGTCTCACTGACCCTAAAAACCATCTAATAATCATGAGAAGATTGGCCATAGAATGAAACCAGCAGTGACGACTGGAGAGAGAAGAATCTAGGTCCTGGATGGAATTGCTAAAGTGTTGATAATAAATGTCTCTGTTTACCTGACAGCCAAAAGCATCCCATCTGACACACCCTCTAATCTAGAGACCCTTGAACTGGCATCCCTGTTTCCTAATAGGACTCAACTACCTGCCTAAATATACGTCCTTCACATTCCCAGAGTTTATACACTTAGGTTATCCTTCTTGAAAATTCAGATTCATGAATTTTTTATGTGCACTCCAAGCACCTGACACACACTAACTTGTTTAATTTTCCAATAGGCCTCTCAGCTGCTGCCACCATCAGCCCAGTGTTGTGGGTGAGATAACTGAGGCACGGAAAGATTAAGCCCAAAGTCACAGAGCTAGTTGGAGGTTCACAGGAAGTTCAGTTCCAGAGTCCACAGCAGCTCTAGGAATAAAATAAGTGGTTTTAGAAGGTGAATGTGCTCAGCAAACAGGATTGCATAAAAGAAGTTTCTGATTTATAAAGCAAAATACTTAAAATATAAACTGTTGATACTGAGGAGTCCAGGTAATTAATGTTCATCCCTACATTGATATACAAAGTAAAGCATTTTAAAATTCTATGAAGGAAATCATGCGATTTAACTGCATTTGAATCCCGGCTGAGCCTTCTCAGCAACCCCCAGTGGATTGCCTAACCACGCCCCACCTCAGTTTCCTCCTCACCACCAAAGCTCACTGCCCGACAGGACCTCACAGAGGATGTCTAGAGAGACCTGGCCTGGTCCTGGCATGCGGGAGGTGCTCAGAACAAGCGAGGTTCTTCTCCTTTCGGACACAAAAATGCATCACACTTAATGGAGCACTCTAAGGCTGCCAAGAACAAAACCCAAAGTTACAGTAACTTCCACAATCCAATAAGACAAAGAAAAACAGCCTAATAAGAAAAAATAGGCAAAGGATATGAATAAGTAATTCACAGACAATAATATATAAATCAATATTGAAAAAAATGTTTTCAGCCGGGCTCGGTGGCTCAGCCTGTAATCCCGCGCCTTTGGGAGGCTGAGGTGAGTGGATTGCCTGAGCCCACAGGTTCGAGACCCGCCTGGGCAGCGAGACCTCATCTCTACAATAAATTAAAAAAAACAGCCGGGCGTGGTAGCGCATGCCTGTAATTCTGGCTACTTGGAAGGCTGAGGCGGAAGGATGGCCGGAGCCCAGCAGGTCGAGGCTGCGGTGGCCGGGAGCAGCCACTGCACTCCAGTCTGGGCGACAGAGTGAGACTCCAACTCAAAAAAAAAAAAAAGAAAAAAACGTTTTCAATATTTTGGGCAGTTTGGGTAATATAATTAAAACAATAATTTTTCTTTGCCCACTAGATTGCCAAATTTAACAAAATTTATTCTCTCAATGTAGGCCAAGTTAAAAGGAAACAGGCAGTTTCTAATGGAAGAAGTACAAATTGACAAAATCTCTTGGGGGGCAATTTGGCAAAACTATCCATTTAAAATTACTCTTTGACCCAGAAATTCTACTTTGAGGGATCTGGAAGACTGAAATATTTGTGCTAAAGTGATGTGGTTCACTGATTCCTCACTATTTTTAGAGCAGAAAATTGGAAATAACCTAAATGTCCACGAGTAAGAGATAGTTACATAAATTATGGTACACTTATACTCTGGAATACAGACCCCACCTCACCAAAAAAAGCAAACTTCTCGTGCCAGTACATATAAGTCTCCAAAATACAGCATATTGTTTAAAAAGCAAATCACAGAAAATTCTGTGTAATGTGACTACATTTATGTTTACAATGACAGCCTCTGTCCTGAGAACCTCTAGAAACAGTGACAACTCAGTACCAATGAGTATGCCTAGTGCCTGCATCTTGGTTTTTAATACCATTCTCCATTAATGGGAACCAGAGCTCTTTGGAGAAATGGTCAATTCCAGGGCTGGGACAGGGAAAGTACTAGCTGAGTCTTTCGTGCCAGAAAGAAAAGAAATCCTCAAAGACTGATGAGCACATGTCAAATGGACATGAGAGCCAGCTTGAAGGTACTCCCACTGGCCAAATCTGGGACAATTTGAGCAATAAATTGTGTAACAAGAGTAATCGACTCTAACCTATTGAATAAAGCAAGATTCCATGAGTCCAGATATATAAATCAAAACATAAATAAGAAGCAAAGTCCTTCCTTTTGGTACAATTCCAACTAATAAGTATAGAAGGAAAATGGAATTAGAAAATCACCATCTGCCAGTTATAACTGATTCAGGTAAGAAGCATCAATGAATTGTAAAACTAGTGAGGAAAGTATAAAGAATAACAGTTTATTTACAGTCTCAAATTATCTTCCTATCAGATACACATTCATTACAAAGAGTAATATGGTAACTTTCCAGTGAGGCAGACACCACCTTAATCAAGTGATCAAAGTTAACAGGGTCAGTGAACAGGATAATCACAGCACAGGCCTCCTGATGGGACATGCTAAGAAGACTGCAGCATCAACCCTGTGCTACTCCTGCCAGAAGTGCATAAACTGAATCTAATCATGAGGAAACCACAGGAAACCCAACTGAGGGACATTATCTCAAAATGTCAGTAGTTTTCAAATATGTGGAAATCATGAAATAAAAAGGAAAGACTTGGGAACTGTTCCAGATTAAAGGAGATTATAGAGACAGAACAAATGATCTAAGATTTTCCTTTGCTACAAAGGACATTACCGAGGCAATTGGCAAGATCTGTATAAACTTGTATACTAAATAATAGCACAGTATCAACATTAATTTCTTGATTTTAATAACTGTACTGTTGTTATGTAAAAGAATGTCCTTGTTTTTTAGGAAATACACAGTCAACTATTTAGAGGTAAAAGGGCATGAAGTCTTCAACTTACTATTAAATAGTTCAGAAAAAAGTAATCACACACAGATATGAGAAAAGAATAAAGCAATGTAGCAAAAGTTCACCATTTGGAGAATCTGGGTAAAGAGTATCTAAGAATCCTTTGACTTATTCTTGCAACTTTTCTGTGAGTCTGAAATCATATCAAAATACAAAAAGAAAAGAAAACAATGTGCATATGAATAGAAATTTCGGTAAATTCCTGGGGATCAGGTTCATGATGGCACTTTCCTCAAAAGCAGAGAGAGACAAAATGAAGCAAGACTGCACAGGTGTTAATATTGGGCTCCCCAAAATATGCTCTCCTCACAGAGCTTCTGTTTCAGGACACTGAAACAAACAAAAAAAGTTATTTTGAAGGATCAAAACAAGACCAGCTCATTAATCAAGTTCCACAAGAGAAGCACCAACATAATCAAGCCTTCTTCACTGCAGATTTGTGCTATTTTTACCTCAGTGAAAGTCAAAGCCTCCTGACACCATGAGTGGTTGATGATGTTGTGGGAACTTTTCTGGAATACATAGCTGCAAAGAAGTTTTTCATTAAAAACAAAAAACAGGAAAAAACAGTCTTGGTCGAAGGTCTCCCCTTCCACTCTATCTAACTGAATTCTTGAACTGTCAAGCTATGGGCTAGGGAGTGGGGGTCGGCTGGTCCTACACAGTCCTTCAGTCCATTCCTATGATGCAGTCACAGAGAAGGTAACTGAGAATGCTGCCAGGCAGGCAACTGGATAAAGTGCCATGCAGGGCCAATCGTTTTCTGTCACACACATGCTATCTCTCTAGTGCTTTACAGTTTACCAAAAGCTGGCATGTGCATTATTTTATTCCATCTTTTTCTTAAAGCGATTTTTTAAAAGGCCCTAACACACACAAAAAAAACCCCTAATATTCACTTTAACAGCAATACTACAAAATATCCAATTCAAAACAATGGGATAAACTATAATGTCTGCCCTTGGCTCCAAGTCTAGTCGGAAGACAGGATTTACCTGGGCAGATACAAACCCTCTGAGATGGAATACAACAAGTGAAAAGTAGTTGGATAAGCAAAGTGGCTAGGTAACTATCACTAGTTCTATCAAGGTGCTGGGTAGAAACATAGTGCTCCTTTCCCTTTAAATTTGTCCAATATCTATTTCTTTAAAGTCGTGTCTTCCAGCCAAACCCTCCCAGGAACTTTGGTTTCAGAGCCATGTGAGGCTCTGTTCACATGCAATGCCACCACCCCTGGGTCGCATCATGATTTCCTGACACTATTCCTTCAACAATGACTTTCTCATGTGTGAGCCCCATCATTCATATCTCTTCCAAGAAAACACTAAATTACATCTGGGAGTCAACATTTCAGCAAAGAACCTCCAACATAAAGGGCCTAGCCTAGATCCCAAAACAAAACTCCTGTTAAAGAAAACCTGTTTTCAGCCAAAGAAAAATTAGGCTTAATTCTAGGACAATCTATTCTATGTGCACTGACCAATGCCAACAGCATCTCAATTCCAAAACACGCCTCAGCCAAGGAGGTTCTGCTCTCCCCTTTTAGAGATGAGAGCATTGAGAACCAGAGTTAGCAAGCGGCGGAACCAAAAATCACGCCCAGGTCAATCTCCTCTGGCTTCCCCATGGTCCACTCGGTGAACAGAGGATGAACCCGGCAGAATTTCACCGCAATGGCCAAACCGCCACCCCACCCCCACTCCCTTGGTTTAGGTGCCCTCAGGGGCAGGTGACAAATCATATTCTACTCTTAGGCAGCCTCCCAGCACAACACATATTCGGTGGCAAAGGACAAGATAAGATGGGCTTCACAACCGCCTCTACTTCTTTCTTACCCAGAGGAATATTTTCATCATCTGCCATTATGGATGAACTCAGGGCAGGAGGAACACATCATTATGTAATGTCAGAGGGCAAGCGACAAGGGGGAGGGAAAGCTGAGCCCATCAGCATTCCCTTCCTTCGCCCACAAAGACATGCATTTACCTTTGACACTTAGAGAGTCTCAGTCTTCTGTGGCTTACCCATTCATGACTGGCTTTTCAAGAGACAGCCACAGATTCCTGCAAATGGCTCAGGCCTCAATTAACTGGCAAGCAAAGCCAGAGAGCAATGAAACAGAAAAAGCAAAGACGCTGGAAATGCTGTCGGGGGCGGGGAGGAGGCGGGCAGAAAAGGGAAGAGGAGTTGCGAGGACGGAGACTAGATATCCTAGACGGAGATGCATGTTTACTTTTGCCCGGCTGTGTTTACACCCAAAACACGGGAAGGCCTTCAGCGTCAGGAGTCACTGGATCCGGCCCCGGAGACGCACCGGGCAGGCGCCGCGAAGGGGCTCGGGGCGCCGCGACCGCCTCCCGCGGCTGCCAATCACACAGCTCGGCCCCCCGCCCCCAGCTGGGGCGGCCTAGTCTTCACCGGGCCAGGGGTCGGCGAGGCTCGGATGGTTCCCGAAAGACGCCACCGCCGGTGAACTGCTAGGCTGTGCGATTTCCATGACAACAGCGGAGGCCGTTCCCGTCCGGCCCAGCGGGGACCAGGACGCGTCCCCTACGCCCGCGGTGCATCCCTGATCCCGGCTTCCCACAGCGGCCGCGTCGCCGCCGGCCCGG
>NW_007252933.1:358679-365473 GCF_000164805.1 Carlito syrichta
GTTGACGGCTACTCCCGGGTTCCGACGAGATCCCACCTTTCCCTGTGATTGCGTGGCCTTGCGTGGCCTGCAAGGAAATCTTGAGCTTCTGGACCTAAATGAGCGGTGGCGTTTTTCACCCCCACGTGCCAGGCGGTTCCTGAGGCCCTGACATATCTCCAGGGCGGAAGGTCCTATAGGGGTGCCATGACCTGATGCTTGACGCTAAGGCCTTCTGCCCTGGGGTGAGCAAACGTCGCGAAGTGCTGATGTGCTCACTCCCTGGGAGATTTGGAAAATACAGATTTGCAAAAAAAGAGAGACTGCTAACCTTGAGCGTAAATCCTTCTGAACCCGTTCTGTCATATATGCATAAATGTGCATTAACAGACTCGCAACAAATATCAATTCCTCACACTTCTCCCCCCCAAATTCTGTTTTTACATAGGAAAAAAAAATACAGTAGTCAGAAGTTTTGGAAGAAATTGTTCTCTTTAATTTGACTTTAAAACAACATTTCGGCTTAAGCGAGGATGAATACTGTACTGAACATAAACATTCACCTTGTCTTTGAGTCTTGACAGTTTATCAGAAAAAAATATTTATTTTTCTTCTTAAAAATTTTTGTCAGGCACAGTGGCTCATACCTGTAATTCCAGCACTTTGGGAGGCCAAGGCAGGAGGATTGCTTGAGCCCAGGAGTGCAAGACCAGCCTGGGCAACATAGTGAGACCTCAACTCTACAAAGATAAATAAATAAAGTTAGCCAGGCTCAGGAGGTGGAGGCTGTGGCGAGCCATGATGGTGCCGCTGCACTCCAACCTGGGTGGCAGTGAGACTCCGACTCAAAAATAAATTAATGAAAAAACTCTTACATGAAAACTATTTTAACTGATGTTTGGTACAGATGCAACTTTTTTCTGGAGATATTGATCTGTGGTTTGGTTGAGACCATCGAAGTGGAACTCATACATATATACATATAACAATATCATGTCTAATGGCCTGAAAAGAAATTCCCATGTAGGATGGTTCTAGTCCCAAAGATAACAACACTACTTAGCTCTTAATTATCTTATGTAGGTGACCTAAATCAGCTTTTTTTTTTTTTTTTTTGAGTTGGAGTCTCACTCTGTCACCCAGGCTGGAGTGCAGTGGCATGCTCAAGGCCAACCCAGCATCAACCTGCTGGACTCTGGCAATCTTTCCGCCTCAGCCTTCCAAGTAGCCAGAACTACAGGCGCTCGCTACCACACCCAGCTAATTTTTGATCTATTGTAGAGACGAAGTCTCACCAAGTTGCCTGGGCTGGTCTCGAACCCGCCGGCTCAGGCAATTCACTTGCCTCAGCCTCCCAAAGTGCTGGGATTACAGGCTAAGCCACTGAGCACAGCCTAAATCAACTTTCTTATTGCATAAGGTAAATTTGTAAATAGCATGGCCATAAAAGGTATTATCTGAATAGAAATACTTTTGAGAGTGAAAGGAAGCCCTATGAACAATTTTTCTGAAAAAAGATGTAAACTAGGGCTATCCCAGGCAAACTAGGCATATTGGTCACACTAATTTTTAATTATTTAAGTCAGTATGTTCATCAGAATCCACAGGAGGGCTTGTTAAAATGCAAATCACTTGACCCCACTTTCAGAGTTTTTGATTCAGGAGTGGGGTCTGGGAATTTGCATTTTTAGCAAGTTGTGAGAGAATGCTGATGCCACGGGTTAAGAACCCCACGTTGAGAAATTCTGAAGGACTGGAATACTTTAACCACTAGCATACTTCTCAAATAATACTTTCTTCTCTAATGTTGTGAAGCTTAGGGGATGCATAGCATCGTGTTTACCAACAAATTTGGCTCCCCTTTCTCTTGATGATTTTCATTCTACGCTGAAACTGGGGCCTCATTCTTTGTCACACTGAAAACATGATTAATCTTTAAAGATTATCCAGAATTACACACAAGTCAAGTGACAAATGCTATTGGAAGCTTGATCCTTAGTCAGTGTTTGTTACTGTGCTAAATGAATGAACATTGAAATTAGACTAATGTCTATTTTTAAATCTTTGTAAATTTAAATTTGTTTCTTTTAAAAAAGCTACTGTTTAAAAACTCTCTTCACTTGGTTATAAATAGCATGGCCATAAAAAGTATTGTCTGAATAGAAATACTGTTGAGAGTGAAAAGAGGTCCTATTACTAATCTTGCTGAAAAAAGATGTAAACTGGGGCTGTCCTAGACAAACTAGGCACATTGGTCACACTAATTTTTTTAAATAAAAAATAAATAAAAATTAAAAACAAATCCTTTTCTTTATTTTCTTCTTTCTCTCTCCCACCCACCCCCACCCCCCATGCCTCTCTCTGTCTCTCTCTGTCTCTGTCTCTGTCTCTCTCTCTCTCTCTCTCTCTCTCTCTCCCCGATGATACCTCACACTTGAGACCTCCTGGGCTCAAGTAATCCTCCCACCTCAGTCTCTAGAAAAAACTAGTTTCATATTTGTTTATTTTTATTCCAGACTATCATCTGCATTTGGTTTTTGATGACATAGGGAGGATCAGACCTAATTCTAAATGGATTCAGAGAATTCTTGTTTAATTTTCATTTCTAACAGATTAATCTTTTCTTTTTAAAACAAATTATGCATACAAGTATTCACTTATTTTTAATACCTAGAGGATGTGAACTGAAAAGAAATAACATGGATTTAATATACCCAATGAGCAGCCATTTTTACATTGCCTAAATTTCATGTTCTTCTAGCAGTTCACTTAACTTCCCTCTAATCATTAGCCAAGGACAGAACCAGTGTCTCAAAGGTAGTTATTGATACTTGTTTTACAACCCCCTACCCAAGCTTGTTTTGTACTAATTTGCTTTTCTATTTCAAGTATTTGCCTCCACCGTAAGACCCAGGTTAACCTAATCAGCCCTTCTTGACCTTCATGACACTGACAGACCCCATCACCATGGCAGCAGTCATGTGACTAACCCACCCATCTGCCTGCTGTCCATTACCTTATATCAGTACCTGTGCTTACTCGCCCCTTCATGACAATAAGCCATTGGCAAAAAAACATAAAGCAAGAAATGCACATTTTAAAACGATGTATAACACGACCATATTTATTTAAGAATGTACTTATTTAAGAATCTGGAGATATTTAAGGCATAAAGGAGAAAGTGCATAGGTTATAAGAAAAAACTATGCCATTTTATAAAAGGGTCTTGAGCATCCATGGATTTGGGTGTCCATGGGAGATCCTCCATAAATACCTAGGGATGACTGTGTGGTTTTGTTAGAGAATATATGTAGCCAGGAAAACCAACAAACCTGCAGTCATAATAGCTATGAAAACCAGCAGTCTAGCAGTCATTGGAGGGGCAAAAAGGAAGTAAAGCACTTGAAAAGGACCTATCCCGAGAGTCTTGTCACTATTTGATTTATCTTGCAGCTTCTCGAAAAATCTCCATTCTCAGGGTTTGTCTTTAAGATACCAGTTGGAGCTAATAAGAGGCTGACAGAAAAACTCGAAATAAAAAATTAGGAATGAGATGTCCATGGGGTTGGGCAAGGGGGGAGTTTTTAAAAGTTTAACATAAGTTGGGCACAGTGGTGCATACCTATAGTCCTAGCTACTTGGGAGTCTGAGGGCCTAAGGATAGCTTGAACCCAGAACTTGGAGGCTATGTAGTGTTATGATCATACCTGTGAATAACCACTGCACTCCAGCCTGGACAACATAGCAAGACACCCATCTCAAAAAAAAAAAAAAAAAAAAGCCTGGGCAACATAGTGAGACCTCATCTCTAAAAAATATAAAAATTAGCAAGGCATGGTGGCACATGCCTGTAGTCCCAGCTACTTGGGAGGCTGAGAACAATAGATTGATTGAGCCCAGGAGGTTGAGGCTGTAGTGAGCTGGGGTCATGCTACTGCGCTCCAGGCTGGGCAACACAGTGAGATACTATCTCAGAAGAAAAAAGATTTAACATAGTTCTAAAAATCTAAAAGAACATACGCATACGCAAGATTGTGCACACGCCCTGGAAAGACTTGAGAAGACTGCTTTTTACTTCTAGCTAATCTTGAGGCTTTGAGCAAGCAGGATGTGATGGCTAAGGCAAAGCTGTAAACTGCATGCCTGAGAATTGAAGCCATGGCTTGACGTGCACACACTGCCCCACCATAAGCACAAGAAGAGGAAATCATCTATTCCAGCATTTGAGGAAATATTTGTCTAATCATTAATTAACCATTAAACTAATTAAGCAAGGACCACAAATGACCACAGTGGCATATCAGTGGCTTCGGATGAGAAAGAATACAGACTTTACAAAATTAGTCCAAGGGAGGTGTCAAACAAACAATAAACAGTAGCAACAACAAACTCTGGGGAAGAGAGAAATATGATTTTCAGAGTTGCCATACCACATTATTTTAAATACCCATATTTGAGCAAAAAGTTACAAGACACATAAAGAGGCAGGAAAAGACAGGCTAAAAGGCAGTTGATAGTTTTTAAAAATACACAAATGGGGCCAGGCTCAGTGGCTCAGCCTGTATCCCAGCACTTTAGGAAGATGAGGCTAGTGGATTACCTGAACCCATGGGTTCGTGACCAGCCCAGTCAACTTGGAGAGACCTGTCTCTACAATAAATAAAAAAATTAACGAGGTATGGTAGTGTGCACCTGTAGTTCTGGCTACTTGGAAGGCTGAGGCAGAAGGATCGCCAGAACCCAGCAGGTTGACACTGGGGTGGCCATGAGTATGCCACTACACTCCAACCTGGGCAACAGACTAAGACTCCAACTCAAAAAAAACCAAAAAACAAAACAAAACACAAATGGGGTGGGTACGGTGGCTTACGTCTGTAATCCCAGCACTTTGGAAAGCTGGGAGGCGGACAGATTGCTTGAGTCCAGGAGTTCAGACAAGCTTAAGCAATATAGTGAAACCTCGTCTCTACAAGAAAAAACAAATTAGTTAATTAATTAACCATGCATATTGGGGCTCACTTACAGTCCCAGCTCCTTGGGATGCTGAGGTAGAGGGATCACCTGAACCTGGGAAATTGAGGCTGCCGTGAGTCATAGTCCTCGTGATCATGCCACTGCACTCAAGCTGTGGTCATCATGATCAAGCTACTGCACTCCAGCCTGGGTGACAGAGTGAGACACCAACTCAAAAAACAAACAAACAAAAAACAAAACCACAGATGATGGACTTACTAGACAGAAACCTTAGATCAACTACTATAAAATGCTCAAAGAACTAATGGAAACCATGTCTCAAAAATTAAAAGAAAGTATAAAAACAATATCTCACTAAAAAGAGAATATAAAGAAATAGAAATTACACACACACACACACACACACACACACACACACGAAACTCTGTAATTGAAAAGTATCACTAAAATGGAGAATCCACTAAAAGGGTACAATAATGGGATTGAGCTGGTAGAAGAAAAAATTAGCAAACTTGATATTCATTGATATTGCCTAATCTGAGGAACATACAGAGAAAACAAGGAACAAAAATGAACAGTGCCTAAGAGATCTGTGGACACCACCAAGTATATTAAGATACACATATTGGGAGTCCCAGAAAGAGAGAGCACAGATAAAGGTACAAAAAAAAATTTAAATAATCACTAAAAACTTCCCAATTTTGATTTTTAAAAATTAATCTACAAATAATTAGCAAGCTCCAATTGGAATGAATTCAAAGACAGCCACACCTAGACACATCATAATGAAACTATCAAAAGCCAGAGATAGAGAGAATATTGAAAGCAGCAAAAAAGAAGCAATTTATCACGTACAAAGGATCCTCAATTAAATTATCAGGTACTTTCAAGCTGGGTGCAATGGTTCATACCTAGAATCCCAGCATCTTGGCAGGCTGAAGTGGGTAGATTGCTTGAGTCCAAGAGTTTGAGACATAGTGAAATTTCATCTCTCCAAAAAAAAAAAAAAAAAATCAAAAAGTCAGCTGGTGGCATGTGCCTGTGGTCCCAGCTACTTGGGATGCTAAGGTGGAAAGACTGCCTAAACCCAGGAGGTTGAGGCTACTATGAGCTATGATCATCGTGATCATACCAGGTCACTCCAGCCTGGGTGACAGAGTGAGACCCCCAACTCAAAAAATAATTAATAAATTAACATATAGTTTTCTCAACAGAAGCCATGGATACCAAAAGGTAGTGAGATGACATATTCAAAGTAGTGAAAAGAAAAACTGCCCCCTCAATTAAAATTCAAAATTGCAAAAAGCACAGCCCCCTCTCCCCCCCTAAAAAAGAAAAGCTGCAAACCTAGAAATCTATTTGGCAAAACTCTCCTTAAAAAAACGAAAGCAAAATTAAGACATTCCCAGATAAACAAAAACTGAGAGAATTCATTTCCAGCAGTTCCACCTGCTAAGAAATACTAAATGGAGTCCTTTAAGCTGAAATAAAATGATACCAGAGAGTAAATTCAAATTCACTCAAATAAAAAAAAAAAAAATGAAGGTGGTTTTATATTCAGTTTGCAATGGTTTTCTTCTCTCTGATTAAAAAGACAACTGCATAACAATAAATATAAATATGTGTTGATGGGCTTATAATGTAAGAAGATAAATTTTTATGACAATAATAAAACAGAGGAGAGGAAAAGGTGCTAAACTGAAGTAAAGTTTGTGAATGCCATTGAAATTAAGTTCTACAAACCAGATTGTTTTAAATTGAGAAGCTAGCCAGGCTCGGTGGCTCAGCCTGTAATCCCACGCCTTTGAGAGGCTGAGGTGAGTGGATTGCCTGAGCCCGCG
>NW_007252933.1:365567-387571 GCF_000164805.1 Carlito syrichta
GTCGAGGCTGTGGTGGCCAGGAGCGGCCACTGCACTCCAGTCTGGGCGACAGAGTGAGACTCCAACTCAAAAAAACCAAAAAACTACTACTGACAAAGACAGACATTTTATAATTATAACAACATCAATCTATGAGGAAGATATAATAATTATAAACATATATGCATCCACAATAGAGTCCCAAAATACATGTCAGAAAACTTAAAGAAGTGAAGTGAGAAGTGAATGATGTGATGGTAATAAAGATTTTAATACTTCACTTTAAATAGTAGATAAAACAATGAGCAAGAAGAATAAGGAAACAGAAAACTTGAACAACACTATGAGCCAACTAGACTTAACATACCTATGGAATATTCCATCCAACACTAGCAGAACACACATAATGTTCAATTGCACATGAAATATCCTTCAGTATAAATTATATGGTAAGACATTTAAAAAGCCTAAACGGATAAAGAAGGATTGAAGTCATACAAAATATGTTCTGACCACAGTGGAATTAAAATGGAAGTCAACAACAGAAAAAAAGTGGGAAATTTACAACTAAATAAAAATTAAATAACACAGCTCTCAATAACAAACTAGTCAAAGAACTCAGAAGGAAAATTAGAAAATATTTTGAGAAAAATTAAATTGAAAGCTCAACGTACCAAAGCTGCCTAGGTGTGGGCTTCCTCCGATCCCTCTTTCTTTACTTATTTTTGTAGCATTGTTTCTAAAATATTTTTGTTTACTCCATGGTACACAGACAACACATATTTGTCTAGTACCCTGGGGTAAATGAAAAAATCAACTTTCAGCTACAGGCATCCTGCTTGGCGACTCTGTACTCCCCCGAACCTGCTAGGGAAGTAGCTTCATTACACCAGATGACAAATTCTACCCTGGGTAATGTCAGGAATTTGGTGTAGGGGAAAGGGACAGGGAGATTACTCAGCCTGTTTTTGGTAAATCTTGGGTAGGAAATCCAGAATGTACCAGTTAAGCTTACAAACGCCCAGATTCATCATCCACCCTTTAGGGGCTAACCCTTGAAAACTACATAACCTAGGCTTCTTTGCCAACTGTCTTCTGGCTGGGACGCATTATTGGGAAACTATAGAGCAGGAGAAAGGGAAAAGGCAGCTGTCTCCCACTGGCTTACCTCCCTAGATGTCATCTTTGGCCGTTGGCAGTGGCTCCATCGTCTTGATCATTCCAGTGACCTTGGTGCAGTTCCTGTTGTGATTCCAGCTCCTGCCAAACATCTCTGACCTCAGGGTTTTGGTAATACCACCACCTCCTTTCATCCCTTGAGCATCCTGAGTTTGCTCATTTCTAGGTTGCTTTGTGATTCCTCATTTGGTTTTTCAGCAACTCTATTAAAATAGCAAATTCCCTCTGTTGAGTATCTAATGTGGGCTGTTTCCCTGACTGCTTTCTGATTGAGATGGCATGCAGACATATACATGGCCTTCCAAATATCCCCAACGGGCAAAAATAAAAATATATCCATTGGATTGACCTTGTTCTCTGTGCATATAGCTTTCTCATAAACTTGAGGCAGCTGTAGGCACCTGGTGCAGAGTTTTGGAGCCTGAGTTCTGGCTAAGCAGTATGTACCCATGGCAAATAATGGGGAGGGGACCCCAAATTTGCAACAGCTGCTTTCCATGTTTGCCTAGCCAACCCCTACTCATCCTTTAAAGTCCAAATATCTTAACTCTTGGTCACTGTCCTTTTTTCTTCTCTTGGTCACTGTCCTTTATTCTCCCAGGCTGAATAAGTTCCATTCTCCTCTGTATTCTCAAAACAGTTTATACAAATACACTGTAGCACTTTTTGCATTAGAGTCAAGTGTGGACCTATTTCCCTTTCAAGATAGGGTAAATAAAGTGACTTCATTCACCTCCTGCTTTTGGAATCAAGGAACAGTAGGGCATTGCTGAGGGCAGGGACTTGAACTCAATCAACTCTGTTCATCTAGTGCTTTGCCCAGAGTATAATACGGAGTACACAGCAGGCAATGACACAGTTTTATTGAATTCAGTGGTTTTCTAACATGGATGTATATTAGGATCACTTAGAGATCTTTTTAAAATGTTGGTTGTCCAGTCTTCACCCTAGACTAATCAAAATCAGCATCTATGAAGGTGGGGACCTAGGCATTGAAATTTTTTAAAGGCTTCCTTGATGATTTGTGTATGCTTCCAGGATTGTGAACCATTGGTTTAAATAATCGCTTTGCCTTATCACACTTGTTCTTGCTGGTGAGTCCTGGTCTAAAACCCAAATTCCTCTGAAATTTAATCCGATTGAGCAAATGTTTTTGAGTGTCCACTCTATTCCAGCCGTTGTGTTGACAGACTCCTGCTGCTTAAAAGTGTGCTCTGTGGACTAGCAGCACTGGCATCACTAGGGAACCTAAAAATATAAAATATCAGGTCCACCCTAGACCCACTGAGTCAGCTTCTGCATTTAACACGATTCCTGGATGATGCGCATGCACATTAAGGTCTAAGAAATGATTCTGTAGATATTACACAAATGCCAAATTGCTTACTCACTGTGAATTGTATCACACTTCTTCATCTGTTTTTCTTTCCTTTAAAAGGGTATCATATTACATTCTTTACTCTAGCTAAAATGGACCATCTAGATGAAAGCTGGTTGAGAATAGGGAGGAATGAGATAAGATGGTGGGTAGAGGATTTCCTGGGCAGGAGGGGAAGAGGGAATCTGTGTTTGGCCCTTGGAATGATGGGAGCATTTCTTGGTACATGAAGGATCAGCCTATGGGGGATCTTTGGAACTGGCTGTTTGGCAAGGATGACTACTGTTTCTGATAGAGCCAATTACTTGGGAAGGATTCAGGTGTGCTAGAGGAATGCTGGGACCTGTGAGCTGGCATCCCGGAGCAGATCTGGTTGCCAGAAAGCATGCTGGCATTGGTGCCTTTCAAGACAGGTAAATAAAAGCAGACTCATCACCTCATGTTTTTGGGATCAAGGAACAGTGGGGCCTTCATAAGGGCTGGTCCATTGGGAGTCACAGGTTATCCACAAATGTAACATTTTAAAAATTCTTTTGACTTCACCAATCTTTTTTATTTTTTACAAAATTTTTAGATTCAACGGGCACATGTGCAGGTTTGTTACATAGATATGTTGCGTGTGAGGTTTGGGCTTCTATTTTTTAAAATTTAATTTAATTTTAAAGATGTGGGGTACAATTCAGGAGTAGGTATACAAGTGGTATTTATTGTACAGGTAAAGTTTGGGCCTCCCTTTGGTCCCCACTTTGCCTGGTTTGAGATCAGGTGCCCCCTTTTGATGTTGTGTGGCCCCTCACTCCCCTCCCCACCCACAGTATCCCGCTTATCTCTTTATTATAGTGGTAGATGCTCAGGGTCCGCTTATGAGTGAGAACATGTGGTACTCCGTTCTTTGTTTCTGCGATAGATCACTGAGTATTATAGATTCTAAATCCATCCAAGTTGCTGCAAAGTCCACATGTTTGTGCTTCTTTATGGCCATGCAATGTTCCATCCTGTATATGTACCACATTTTTTTAATCCAGTCCGGTTTTGATGGGCAGCATGGTTGGTTCCATGTTTTTGCTGTTGTGAATAGTATTGCAATAAACATACATGTGCAGGCATCTTTTTTTGTAGAATGATTTGTGTTCCTCTGAGTATATTCCCATAAGGGGGATTGCTGGATCATGTGGAAGGTCAATGTCTAGTTCTTTTAGAAATCACCACACTGTTTTCCATAGAGGTTGAATTAGTTTGCATTCCCACCAGCAGTGTAGAAGCGTTCCCTTTCCTCTGCATCCTGGTCAGCATCTGTTGTTTGCTTTATTAATGATGGCCATCCTTACTGGGGTTAGGTGGTGTCTTAATGTGGTCTTGATTTGCATTTCCCTGATGATTAGTGAGGTTGAGCACCTTTTCATGTGTCTGTTGGCTGCCCGTATATCTTCTTTTGAGGAGTGTCTATTCATGTATTTTGCCCACTTTTTAATGAGGCTGTTTGTTTTTTCCTTTTGGCATGTTTGAGTTCCTTGTAGATCCTAGATGTCAGGCCTTTGTCAGAGATACAGTCGGCAAGTTAAACAGAAACCTCTCCCTCCAAAAAAATATTTGGGCTTCTATCAAACTTTTCATTCAGGTTGTAAGCATGGTACCAACAGGTAACTTTTCAACACTTACCCAGTGTCTGTTGTTATTGCCATTTTTATGCTTGTATATTTCAGTGTTTAGCTCCCACTTATAAGTGAGAGCATGCGTATTCAGTTCACAAATATTTAAAGTCTAATTCTTCTTGTGGTGCTTTCAGACTTTGTTGACTGCCATCTGTAGCAAAAGATGTGGCTTACACCTCCATCAAACATGTGTCTATGTGCACAACAAACACAATTTTGACAGGACAATACTTCTAAGAATGGTGCCAATTAAATCTGTTATTTTCTATTGTGTTCCCTTCACACTTGTCATTAGATTGATTTCATGACTCATTCATGACTGCAACCCACAATTTGAAAAAATAATGTTTTCTACAGTATTGTAGTACATTTGCAAGAAAGCAGTTGGACACATTCTGCTTGAAGTTGTCAAGCTGACACAATTCCTTTCAGCATAGTTTAGCATGGTGGTTAAATACAGGCTTCTGGAATTCCTTCCTGGCTTCAAAGCTGTAAATTCTGGACAGGTGATGTCATCTTGCTAAGCCTCAATACCCCATCTGAAAATGGATATAATTACCACCCCATCATTCTTCCTCCCCACATTTCTCTGTTACCTGACTCACCCTTGGCTATCCTATAGGTAGTAATAAGCGATAGGCCTCTGGATCCAAGGTGTTATGAGAGGGATGCACAGAGTGCACTGGCAGAGCCTGGGAATGAGCGCTACACCCTTAGGAGGACTGCAGGTCACGAGACTGGTTTGGAATAACATATGCAAAACCATAACCCCTTCTCACTTGTACACACAGGAAGTAAAATGCTTCATTCCATAGTCAAAGACAGATTTTTTTTCCAGCACAATACTTCATTTATTTGTTGTGTAAGTTTGGCAAACACCACAAAAATCCAGTAACATCTTAAACATGTAAAAAAGTCAGCTGCTCAAAAATACTGGGGATTTTTTTTTTTTTACATTATTAGAAAAAGACAGATTTTTTTGTACAACTTTATTGAGGTGCAGTTGATATACAAACACTGCAAATATTGAATGCATATAACTGGATGATGAGTTTAGACATATACATGCAGGTGAGATACCATCACCACAGTCAAGGCAATAAACATAGCCATCACCTCCAACAGTGTTCTGGTGTCATTTGGGTTTTTTTTTTCTTTCAGAGACAGGGTCTTGTTCTGTCACCCAGGTTGGACTGCAGTGGTGCTATCACAACTCTCTGTAACCTCAAACTCTTGGGCTCAAGTGATCCTTCCACCCCAGCCTCCCAAGTAGCTAGGCTTACAGGTGTATACCACCATGCCCCTGTTAATTTCTTAATTTTTTTTTTTTTGTAGAGATAGAGTTTTGCTATGTTGCCCAGGCTGGTCTTGAACTTCTGGCCTCAAACCATCCTCCTGCCTCAGCCTCCTAAGTAGCTGGGATTATAGGCTTGAGCCACCATGCCCATCATTTTGCTCTAAAAAAAAAATCTTTTAGAATATCTGTTAAGAAGAAATTAGAGACAGATATTATAAAAAGTTACAAACAAACATCACATGTCATTGACTTTGCATAGTGAAGATTTATTTCTTCTATCACGGTCTTGTGGGCAGCAGCAATAATTCAGAGATCCAGGTTCTTTAAGGTAAAGCCTGTATGGTAATTGTAAATGAGAAGAGGGTGTGGTACAGGCACACTCAAACCCCTACTCTATTTCTGCTCACCTGCGAGGGTGGCTGGGAGTTGAGGAGAGGAGACCATGGTGGTAGGTGAAAGGAGGGCAAAGCCTTCACTGCATCACCAATGAGATAAGGGAGACGAGAAGGTGATGTGACCACCACCCTATCACCAAAAGCCATCCCACCCACCAAGAGAGAAAAACACTTAGGAGTTCATTTATTATCAATCATCAGATCGTCAGTCTTACAAATGATGTCAAGACATTCTTGCTTCGGCATCTTGACTTAATTACTAAAAACAATGTACTAAAAAGACCAAACTGTGCCTCATTAGCAGTCCTGAAAGTTGAGGTTAGCATAGAGGAGAATCATTCTTCCCACTCTAACTGGTGACATCTGTCTTTTATGCATGTTCTCTACTCAGGGGGAGGCACAGGGTGGACAGATGTGCACAGCTCAGCTCAACCTTCCCTTGTGCTAGAAAACCACTCCAAGGACTGGCAGAGTGCCCTTGGAATCCTCTTCCCTGATTACTAGCCTACCTCTCTACACTGTAATCATGTACACACGATTTCTCTCCTCTGATACGTTTAGGAAAGATATGGGCTGTACCTAAACCACAAAGGAGTCCACCATTGTCAAATTGTTCAAATCTGTGAACACTAATGTCTATTAACAATGTAAGTTTTGCATAACCACCTGAAATAAATGGAGGAATTAAGCCATTCTGTCAAAGCAGACTCTGCCATCTGGGTCTATGGTTTACCACTGCTGCCAACCACCATGAAGAGTTAGTGAAGAGTGTCTGCATGCCTCAGTGGCCATCCTAGAACCCATGGGAGATAGCACCCAAACGTCTTCTAATGTGTCACTTCTAACTTTCTAATGTTGGGCAATTTCACTGGGAATATAAGATTCTATTAATATGTGAATCAAAATTTAATTTTGATATGTGAAAGTATATCCAAAGTTTTTAAAATTTCCAAAATTTAAAAAAACATTGAAATTCTCATCTTATAATCATTGCCTGGTAAAACAGAACTCAGATTATTTTAAAGGAGCTGCCAAAAGAGCTTTGACCTTCTCATAGGCCACTCTTTCAAGATAGACATTCAGTTTTGCTTGTTTGTTTGTTTGAGTTGGAGTCTCACTCTGTTGTCCAGGTTGGAATGTAGTGACATGTTCATGGCTACCACAGCTTTGACCTGCTGGGCTCAGGTGATCTTTCCACCTCAGCTTTCCAAGAAGCTGGAACTACAGGTGTGTGCCACCACACCTGGCTAACTTTTTGATTTTTTGTAGAGACAAGACTTCACCAGTTTGTCCAGGCTGGTCTTGAACCCTTGGACTCAGCAATCTTTTCACCTCTGCCTCCTAAAGTGCTGGGATTATAGGCGTGAACCACTACACCTGGCTGATACCTTGCTTTTTTAAAGGAGCTTATTTTTAATATCTAAAACCATCAATGTCCAGGTTGGGGAGCCAGCAAGATTTAAGGTTGCCACACGATTGAGGGCACTGTCATCAGATTCTTGTCAACTTCAGCTGCCACTGTGTAGCAGTTGCTAGACACAAAGCCTGGTTTCTGTTATAACTGTCTTGTCCTGGAAACAGGCAATTTTTAAAGTGCAATGCTATGGGCATAGGTTTTTTTTTTCCTTCTATTTTAGTCAGGGTCTCACTCTGTCGCCAAGGCTGGAGCAGTGGCAGGATCACAGCTCACCACAACTTCAACCTCCTGGACTCAGGTGATCCTCCCTTCTCAGCCTCTGGAGTAGCTGGGACTCGCCACCATGCCCAGCTAATTTTTTAATTTTTGTAGAGACGGAGGTCTTGCTGTGTTGCCTAGGCTGGTCTCAATTTCTGGTCTCAAGCAATCCTCCCGCCTCGGCCTCCCAAAGTGCTGAGATTACTGGTGTGAGCCACTGTGCTGTGCCTTGGATTTTTTTTCTGAAGTCTTGATTTGTTGTGATCCTGTGAAATAAATTCATCATGAAATTCCTGTGTGCAACGGACTGAAAGTAGATGTTGCCCCCAAATTTTGTATGCTGAACTTCTAAATCTTATGGTGATAGTATTAGGAGGTGGGGGCTTTGAGAAGTTATTAGGCGATGAGGTGGAGTCTTCCAGAGAGCTTGTTTGTGCTCCTATCATGTGAGGACACAAGAATAAGGTGCTATCTATGAACCAAGAACAGGTCCTCACCAATCACCTAATTAGCTGGCACCTTAATCTTGGACTTCCCAGACTCCAGAAATTCATGAGAAATAAATTTTTGTTGTTTATAAGCTACCTTAAGGAATTTTGTTTTTGCAAAGACACTGAGTATAGAAGAAGATTATAATCATTTTATTTTGGAGACAGGGTCTCACTCTGTCACCCAGGCTGGAGTGCAGTGGCACAATCATAGGTCACTGCAGCCTTCAACTTCTAGGCTCAAGTGATCCCTCTGCTTCAGCCTCTCAAGTAGCTAGGACTACAGGTGCATACCATCATGCCCAGATAATTTTTAAAAAATTTTTTTAGAGATGGGCTCTTGCTATGTTGCCCAGGCTGGTCTGGAACACCTGGCCTCAAGTGATCCTACCTCCTTGACCTCCCAAATTTCTGAGATTAAATTTATTTTTATTTTTTTGAGTTGGATTCTCACTCTGTTGCCCAGGTTGGAGTGCAGTGGCACACTCACGGCCACCCTAGCATCAACCTGCTGGGCGCTGGCAATCCTTCCACCTCAGTCTTCCAAGTAGCCGGAACTACCGGCTCACACTACCATGCCAGGCTAATTTTTTTGATTTATTGTAGAGACGAGGTTTCACCAAGTTGTCAGGGCTGGTCTTGAACCTGTGGGCTCAGGTAATTCACTTGCCTTAGCCTCCCAAAGTGCTGAGATAATTGGCTGAGCCACTGAACCCCGCATGTAACTATAATCTTTTTTTTTTTTTTGAGTTGGAGTCTCACTCTGTCGCCCACACTGGAGTGCAGCGGCCACTCCCAGCCACCGCAACCTCAACCTGCTGGGCTCCGGCTTTCCTTCCGCCTCAGCCTTCCAAGTAGCCGGAATTACAGGCATGCGCTACCACGCCCGGCTGATTTTTTGATTTATTGTAGAGATGAGGTCTCGCTGCCCCGGCGGGTCTCGAACCCGCGGGCTCAGGCAATCCACTCACCTCAGCCTCCCAAAGGCGCGGGATGACAGGCTGAGCCACCGAGCCCGGCTTGTAACTATAATCTTAAAGCAAAGCATTAAAACAGAAGACTGAAAGAACAAGAAATATCAGACATGCAGGGTTTTCTCTGGTCAGGACAGACATAGCAGGACTAGATCTGTTCACCAAAGGTTCGAGGGCCCTCTCACCCAGGGTGTTGCCTCCTTCACATGGCTTTCATCTCCTGTCATAAATAATTTAATGACAGCAGTAATATAAGCTTGGAGTAAAAAAAAAAAGAAAAAAAAGCTGGAAGAGACGTATAAGCAGAGATTACTCCCGATCTTCCATGAGACAGTGGTGTTAAGATTTAGTGCATGTATCTTCTCACATCTTTTCCCATCACACCTATCTCAGATAGACAGAATGAGACTGAACAGAAGAGAACTTGCCAAGGTCACCGGTCTCCTTGTTACCAAATTCAATGCATGTCAACCCAGGGCGTAGATATATGGATCCATTCTCCTTAAGCCTCCGTCATCTTGACTTTGGCTACATTCTAACCTGCTCATGTGCCTCTCAGTTCTCTGAAGGTTTTGTGAGCATGTCTCTAAGAGTCATCCCACTGATTACTTGACCTTCTAAATGTTTCTTGATTCCATCTCCACCTCTCTACTGGTCAGCCTAGCATCACCTCTCCTGGGATCACTGTTAAGGCCTCGCAACTGGTCTCCCTGAGCCTTCAAATCCTTCTACCGTGAAGTTCTGTATGTATTTATTGATTATTTATGTCAGGGTCTCATTGTCACCCAGTCTGGAATACAGTGGCACGATCACAGCTCACCATAGCCTTTATCTCCTGGGCTCAGATGATCCTCCCACCTCAGCCTTCTGGGTAGCTAGGACTACGGCTGCATGCCACCGTTCCTGACTAATTCTCTCTCTTTTTTTTTTGTAGAAACAGGATCTTGCTATGTTGCCTAGGCTGGTCTTGATCTTCTGGGTTCAAGCAATCCTCTTGCCTCAGCCGCCCCAAGTGCTGGGTTTACAGGTATGAGCCACCATGCCCAGAGGAGTGATCCATTTAAAAGGAAGCTCAGAACCCTCTAATATCTTTTTATTGCCACAGGTAAGGTCTAAACTCCTTAGCACACAAATCCTTAGGAGATAAGCTTGAGAATGGAATAACTTCAGATCCCACGAAGAACATCACCAACTTCATAGGGTGAGAGAAAGATGTGCCCCGAAATAAGGTGGTTAGTCTCTGCCTGCCTTTCCTATTTCATTTGCCTCAAGCCACTACCAGCAAAGTAGGATGTAGAATAAATGAATAATGAATGAATGATGGCGGTAGCCTGAAATAAGGGTGATCGCTAGACGCTGAGCTTTCAGTAAGTTGTTCCAATGGTCCCAATATCTCTAGCCACAGAGCAGTTGAGGATCCAGAAGGCCAAAGCCCCACACCTCTTTTTACTCTCCAACTGGAGCCTAATTTCGTAGCCTCCTCAGTTTGCAGCTCGGAGTTCTTACTCAGGACTTAGCTAAAAACTGGTCCAGAAATGAATTGGAAGATGGGGTCTTGAATCCTGGTGTGTGGTGAGGCTGGACTCTTATCAGATGGGGAAGAAGTAGTGAAGGTGTCAGAGGGACACAGAGGGATGGCTTCCCCCTCCACCATTGTTGGGGATATTCTGGTGCATATTTTTGAGTCCAAAGAATAAACTGAAGAAGCTGAAGGCTTGCCTGGGGAACTTAATATTAACATGCAGATTTCAAGGTTGCAATAACAGTAGGTCCATGCAATCATTTAAGATGATACAGGCTACTTCCAGGTACAAAACTGAGCTCTGCACAGATGTCAATGTTTCTTCTAGCTAACAGAGGGAAAAAGAGAGTCATTCATCGTAGCCCCTTCTTTTTCATTGTCCCAAACAAAAATAAATTCTATAAAAGCAGTTCCGCAAAAGAAAAGTTTGTTTACAAATTTGTTTAGGATTGGAATTGCCTTTTTTTCCTACAGAATCAATATCATAAATGGGGACAAAAGTTTCAGGGAACATGCTGATTTCTTTAAAAACAATTGCTCAAATTAAGGTACAGTTGACAAATAGAAATTGTGTACATTTACTGTGCACAATGTGATATTTTGAATACATGATAAATAATTAAATCAAGCGAACCAACATAACCAACACCTCACATACTTATTTGTTTTGTGAGAACATTTAAGATCTACTTTCTTAGCAATTTGCAAGTATACAATACATTGCTATTAGCTACAGTCACTGTATTGTGCATGGATCTTTTGAACTTATTTCTCCTGTCTAACTGAACTTTTGTATCCCTGATTAACAACCTACAGCCCCTGATAACCACTATTCTACTCTCTGCTTCTAAGAGTTTGACTTTTTTTAGAGTCTACATGTAAGTGAGATCAATCATGCAGTATTTGTCCTTCTGCGACTGGTGTATTTCACTTAGCAAAATGTCCTCCAGGTTCATCCATGTTGTCACAAATGACACGATTTCCTTCTTTTCTAAGGTTGAATGGTATTCCTCTGTGTATATATACATACCACACTTTAGACATTCCATGTCTTGAACTTACAGATTTGTTTTACTGATACTATAACAACATTCCTATTAGAAAATAAAACCAGAATTCCATTAAGATAGCAAGAACCTTTCTCTCCTCTGCTGAAATCAGGCTCCTTCGATGGGCCTCCCCGCCCAGTCCATCACCCATTTGTTGGGCTTGGAGAGGCAAGGACCCCAGCCTTATGCCGCTTGTGATGGCAGAAATGTCCTGAGTCAGGGTCGTGAGTTAGGGGGGCATGGAGCAAAGCATGGCCTTTGTGGGGACAAGGGATTGGGGGAGGGAAGCCAAGAAAAAGATGTGGGCTCTGTCTGCATTTCCTCTCCTTTTTCTCATCCATCCACAGCCTGTGGATTTGCCTTTTGCTCAAATTGTGTGCCTTGATCTAAGGGTGAGTGCATTTTCTAAATAGTAAGATTTTTAGTTGGCACTGGTATTACTTTTTAGAGCACTTGATCTGAATGACTTGCAGAAAATAAAAATAAATCACAAGGACAGAACTCTGTATTACACAAAATATGTCTGATTTAAAATATAGAAGTAAGCAGAATCCCCTCCCCCACAAAAAAATAATTTGTAAAAGGCCAAATTAATTCCTGAAATTAGAATAAATACATCTTCTCAGCCAGCTCCCAGGACTACCGGAAATGTGTGGAAAGGGTGCTGGGTTGTCAAGGTGACTGTGGGTGCTGATGGCATTCAGTGTATATGGGGGAAGGGGAGACCAGATGCTCTGTATCCTCAGTGGCATGCTGTCTTGTCCAACATGACGACTGCCAAATCCATGGCATTGATCATGCAGAACCAACTTGTGGTTCCTCTTTTCTCCCATCGTGAGCATGTTTTCAATGTTCGTGGGAGACACTGGTTTCCTTTCAGGTTGCAGGGTAGTGTGAGTCACAGGACCAGTGGCCACTGGAGTTGCCTACAAAACACAAGGGTCATGGTCCCCTTTTTCCAGGAAGGACTGGAGACAGGCAGAACTGGAGGAGTCTTGGAGACTGACTAGTTGACCTAATGCCTGTGGCCTTGCCCCAGACACAGAGAGATGTAATAGCCCTCCTGTCTCCCCGTCGGCAGCAACATTAACCCACCACAGCAGTCCCAGAGCCCTGGACACATTCATTGACAAAACATCTGGAAATACGGTACCATTTGCTCACTTTACTTCTGTAGCTTCAACTCTGAGCCTGGGGTTGAGTGGGAGAGGAGGAATAAGGAAACTCATTTGAACAGTGTGAGGACTCTGCTTGCTGTTCTGCTACTGAAGCGAGGGGGAAACCCCAAGAACATCTCAGAGTGTGAGCAGCTCATCACGCTGACAGCCAACACCCCAGCACCAAGGCAGACACTGTTATTTTAAGTTAATATATTATTTATTTTTCAATGTGAACGATGGTAACAAACATAAAGTCATTCTTTAAAATCATATAAAATAAATTATCCAACGTAAAATAGAAATTTTGAATTCATGATCACAGTTAGGAACTCAAAAATCACCAAAATAATTGATTTGTTATAAAATAGATACACATTTTGCATTGGAGGAAATGAAATTCTTGGACAGTTTTTATGCTTATGTGTCCCATTACCTCTCTTTCTATAGAAATGATCACTGCACCTGCCAAGTTTTCTTGTGACATTGTAAATCTTAAGGGGTTTTAATTTTGAAAAGTTATATTCTTCACTGGCAACTGAAACTGGTCAAGTTAAATATTACTGAAGAACCCAGAAATCAATGCAGTAAGTTATTGGGGCAAGTCTGCTGCAACAGTTTGGTGGGAGTCAAAGAATGACTTTTGATAAAGAACCCATGTCTCCGTGGTCCTGGGAAAGGGAATAATATGCAGTAACCCTGTCTAGATAAGACTCTACCTCTCCCTGTTGAGAATTGTCATACTATACTACTGACCCTTAGAACAAGACTCTTTACTGCCACCTGCTGGTAAAACATTATGATAAATACAATAAATAATACATAGAAAATAACTACCATAATAAACACAAAAAAATTCATAGTAGTGAGACTGTGCAGGACACCTCTTTAGAGGATTCCTTTTGGGCAGTGTACAGCTAGAGCACTCACATGTTGCAGTCCTGAAAAGCCAATTCCTTTCTCTCAGTTCTAACCAAAGAGTGGGCGATGTACTCCGCTAAAGGGAACACAGGCTATGCTGGACCTAACAGATTGCAGGCAGAGGGTGATTTCCTAGGATAATTTTGACTATATCTGATCTTTTCCTTGCCCAGTACTTATGTAAGAGGTGACTCTGTTTCTCTGGCATGCTTGGTCAGCAGAAAATGTGACCGACTCTATTATATGTATATGAATTGGCATCAAATTCGTGGGCAAGTATGAACACATGAAAGACTGCTGCTGAAATACATACAATCTGAGTTTTTTCCAGCTGATTTTAGTTTGCACGGACAACAGTATGTCTATTCAGGTACTGTGCTCCCTTTCCAGAGGGATGGAGTTGTCATTGAGAAGCGACTACCTAGTCAAGGATCACAATTTCCAGCCCCCTTCTCCCCTAGCCCCGGCATCTAGATACACCAAGATTTTACCAGTATAAGTGATGTGGCCTCTTCTAGGCCAAGGTGATTAGGAAGCAGAGGTACCTTCCTCATTTTTACTGCCCCATCCGCAGGCTGCCTGCAGAACTCTGAGTCCCAAGGGGAGTGCAAAGGCGAAAATTAGCGCCTGGATCCCTGCCAACTGGTAGCATCCATCCTGTACTATTGCATCAGGCATCAAATGTTGGGAGTTTATTCATCACAGCGGTTAGCATTACCTTAAGTAACATGATTTGCTATTAATGCATCTTGTCTGCCGCCACTGATACCAAAGAGCAGAAGTTACAGCTGCCTTGATGAAAGAATGATGAAAAAAATGGACGCCATTAATTTTTTCTCTAAATTGGCAAACAAAACAAAACAAAGTCCAAATTGCTCTTTCTAAATTTCAGAGCCAAGTACTCATGTAGCTCACACAGGTATTCCACGGGAATGTGGATTGGAGAACCCCTGCGCAGGCGTTTTGGAAGGCTACTTTTTGCTCACTCTTTCAGGAGAGTGGTACCTGGGGTGTGGGTACAGGTGGGGGCAGAAAGCCTACCTTGGCCAGGCCTCTCTAACTATCCTTATTATTGGAGGTGTTTATTCTCACTTGATGCAGGCATAGAGTGTGAGTGCCTGGAACATCTCCAAAGCCCTCTTTTCTATAAGGATGACCATATATCAGGGGATGAGCTGAGGAGAAAGAAATGCCACTGTATGCTGGAATCTAAGTGGGAACTTAAATAAATCCCAGGTCAGCATCAGTACGTGAAAGTGTGCAAGTGCTTACTCGCACCCTCCCCTGCCCGGCCCCCGTAGATATCTGCTCTTTTTGGAGCTCAGAATGTAGGTTCTCCTTGTCTCTTGCTGATTAAGGAAATTCTACTGCTTACTTGTTCTGGTTTAACATTATTAATGAGTCAAGACAGGGTTTTACTCTTTAACTGACTGCATCTCTAACCACTAAATTCAAGATTAATGAACATGGTGAATGATTATATATGTTAAGATCACCTTGTACTCTACAGTATAACTTCTCATCTATGTTAGCATTTGAAATTCATCACATTAAAGTGGATATCTTAACACAGATACCTACCTACCTGTTCTTTGGTTTTGATTTCTAGACACTTAACGTAATTTCTAGACACCTAGCTTTAACTGCACCAAGGAAACTTACTTTTCAATTTCATTACAACAAACTCATTGCTAGAAACCGTGGAAGAGCTCGCTACTGATAAAAGCAGGATCCAGAATTTGGAGAGCCTAAATCTTACACATTGGGGAAAGAGTATTTAAAAAAGGAATACCAAATTACAGATTCAGAACCATGAACAAAAGTGTTAATTTAGAATGAGAGAAGTATAATGTATTACAAATTTAAAATGCCTCAAACATCACAAAATCCAGAATAATAATTTATTAGTATTTTATTACTGTATTATTAGTCAGCTCGCTAATATGACATCTTTGCTACTTTTTTTTTTTCCTATGCTACTCTGATCATTTCTTTTCTTTTTATTTTTTGTAGAAACAGGATCTCTCTATGTTGTCCAGGCTGGTCTTGAACTCCTGTCCTCAAGTGATCTTCCTGCCTTGGTTTCCCAAAACTCTGATCACTTCTTTTTTTTTTTTTTAGATTGGAAAATACAGTTTATTTTAAAAAGTAAATTAGAGAGAGAGAGAGAGAGAGGAGAGAGGAGATTCACCTCACCAAGGTAGGAGAGGAGACCAAAGCTTAGAAAACTTGGTGGCGGCCATAGCTCAAAGAGCACATGGCCACACCAGAGTTTAGTATAGCAATGGCTTGATCACTTATTTATATAGCAACAATTCATATAATTTTTACAGAGAGAATAGAAAAGCAATTTTGTGTTTCTTCTAGAATGATTGATTCAAAATTGTGAATTAAAAATTATAGATAGTTTAGAACCATTGCTTTAATAGACTCTGGTGTGGTCACGTGCTCTTTGAGCTTTGGCTACCACCATGTTTCCTAAGCTCTGGTCTTTTCTCCTAACATGGAGAGGTGAATCCTCTCTCTCTCTCTCTCTCTAATTTACTTTCTAAGTAAACTATATTTTCTAATTAAAAAAAAAAGAAAATCAAACACTAGAGTAAGTTTTCTTTTGTTTTTTTTTTTTGAGTTGAAGTCTCAATCTGTCACCCAGACTGGAGTGCAGGGGCATGCTCCTGGTCACAGCAGCCTCAACCTGCTGGGCTACGGCAATTCTTCCACCTCAGCCTTCCAAGTAGCCAGAACTACAGGTGCGTGCTACCACGCCCAGCTAATTTTTTGATTTTTTATTGTAGAGATGAGGTCTCACCAAGTTGCCCAGGTGGATCTCGAACCCGAGGGCTCAGGCAATCCACTCGCCTTGACCTCCCAAAGTACTGGGATTACAGACTGAGCCACTGAGCCCGGCCTAGAGTAAGTTTTTAAAGATTTTCCCAAGCCCCAGTCCTCTGACTCATAAAGCTTGAATGGCATTTTTATTTCCCCGACATAGCTAGACTAGTGGCTGTGTAACTCCCATTCATTTATCTGCTCTCAGAGCTTCCTTTTACCTCATGATTATACGATTAAAAATCATAGATAGTTTAGAAAGGTTTATTTTACCATCACATTCATTATTGGTAAATTGTTGTACATTTTTAGGATTGCTGCTAAATTTGGGGTAGCCTCTATCAAGTATCTTTTCTTAATGAACTAGCATTGCTGCACTCACTATTTGCAACCCTTTTGGGTTTGTTAATTTCAAAGCACAGGAATTCTGACATTTCATGTGATTCTCATCAAAAAAGGAAAAATATTTGGATGTATTTAAAATTGTAGTTGTAGCCCAATCAGATATGTTGCCAATGTATATTCCATCTGAGTAGGTGTTGATGAGAACTGCTTACAATTTTACATGTCTGCTAGCTGGAAGAATTTTCTACAGAGTAGTTTCTGACTGTACATCACAAATATACTTTCAACAATAGAAGATGATTTTGGTGGACTTGTCTTTCATGTACCCACATATGTACAAGCATGTTAGGACAAGTTCATATCATGATGATTCAACCACTGAGCCTACACCTTAGAGTCACAATGCTGGGTGAACCAGCGCAGTGACTGGTAGGAATATTCCAAATGCCATTTCTGTACTGCAATAGCTAACAGTAACATTGTTATCCTGTTATATTTTAACTAATCAAATCATTTTTGGCTCAGCCAACCATTGATCCAGGTGTAAGTTGGAATGATTCAGACAACATACTTGTGGAAGAGTTTTGTGTACCCAAGACCAGTGCTTCTTAAACTTTAATGGGCAATATGAATTCTGCAGATTCTGACTCAGTAAGTCTGTGGTGGGCTCAAGATTCCATGTTTTTCTAACATGATCTCAAGTTCACCTGATGGTGCTGGTGAAGGGACCTTACTCTAAGTAGTGATCTCACTGGTTTTAGTAGTATTTTCTAAAATTACTTTAGAAAACTTATGGGTCAAAATAAATTTTGACTCATGAGCTCCAAGTTTATTTTCTATATAATTCAGCCAGCAGACTAATGCTATTTGTTTTTTCTGTTTTATTTTTTGAGTCAGAGTCTCTGTCTCCAAGGCTGAAGTATAGAGGCATGTTCACGGCCACTGCAGCCTCTACTTGCTGGGCTCAAGGTGATCCTTCTGCCTCAGCCTTCTGAGTAGCTGGAACTACGGGCGCTCGCCACCTCGCCTGGTTCATTTTTTTTGGATTTATTGTAGAGATGAAGTCTCGCCAAGTTGTCCAGGCTTGTCTCAAACCCCTGGACTTAGGCAATCCTTTCACTTCAGCCTCCTGAAGTGCTGGGATTATAGGTGTGAGCCACTGCTCCTGGTGGTGGCTTTAAAAAAAATTAATTATTTAAAAATAAGACTGACTTTTGTTTAAATAACATCTTAAATAGGTGAAGAGTCACACTATGCCAGAGAAAAGGCCAGCTCTAGAGCTAAAAGACAAAAATGAGTGCAAGTGGCACCTTTACCTAAGATAAGCAGCCAATAATAATAAACTACCAAGGTGGGAAGGAAGAGCATCTGAAAACACCTCCCTGTCACCTTCGCTCTACAGTTCATACCATGTGGCTATTCTCAGAGCAAGCTGCACCAGAGGGAACTTACTTCTCTGGTGTGATCCATTCATTCTAAATCCAAATCAACTGTATCAACTGTAGCTTTCTTCTGCTTCTCTCCTAAAAATTCTGTTCAATAATCTTGGTGGTTCCTGTGACTTGAGTTAAACAGTGTGGGTTTTTGATGTTTATTTGCTTTTACTCTTAAGTCTTTTCATCTATAACCATTCCTCTTTTTTTTTCATCTTATGCTTTTTATTCATTGAAGGTCATTTCCCCCCCCCCCCCCGTATGATGTCTTATATTATGGATTTGTTCAATTGCTTCCTTGTGGTATGTTTTAGACCTTAGTTTTCCATCCGTCACAAACTGGCCCTTAGACTTAGAGGCTTAAATAGAAAAGTTCCTCCCTCCCTCCCTTCCTTCCTTCCTTCCTTCCTTCCTTCCTTCCTTCCTTCCTTCCTTCCTTCCTTCCTTCTTTTCTTGCTTCCTCTCCCCTTCCCTTTCTCCTGCTCATTACTCCCTCTTTTCCTCTCTTTCCCTCCTTTCCTCCCTTCTTCTCTCCTCTCCCCTTCCCTTATTCTCGCTTTCTTACTTCCTCTTTCCTCCTTCCTTCCCTCCCTCCTTTTTTTCTGCCTTCCTTTATCTATTTATTTATTTTTTGGTGAAAATATCCATAGCTGACATGCACTTTTTGTTACATAATGCCAGACTGCCCTCCTCGAGTGATGTTGAGAGTGATCACTGAGTTCATCTTTCCAACACAGAGCTCTCCATCAACTTTGCAACTACTGTAACAATTTCAGCATTCATTTTATAGAAATTCCTAGATCCAATATCCAATATAAAGTAATATTATTTAGTTGGAATTCTATAAAGAACTTTCCTTCCTTAACTGTTTAGGTTTTTCTGAAGTCTCATTTGTATAGGAAAGTCAGCATAAGTGCTTCATTTTTTTCCCTTTGAGAATTTTCAGAATAAGCTACAATAGTGGGTAATCAGTTATTTTTAAAGGTTATTGCCAATTTGTCGATTTTAAAATATATATTTGATTTAGTTCATGCAGTTACAGTTATGTTTCTTTATGATGCTCAAATTCTCGCACCTCTTGGATTTTTTTTTTGAGTTGGAGTCTCACTCGGTCGCCCAGACTGGAGTGTAGTGGCCACTCCTGTCCACCGCAGCCTCGACCTGCCGGGCTCCGGCGATCCTTGGATCTTCTAAATGTAAAATTGTATCTAGAGGCTATGATCTGGGTGCTATGGGTAGGTATCCATTGCTACCGAGTTACTGCTCTGAGCTTTTCCGGTGAGTAGAGTACATGGTCTTACGTCAATATGTTTCCAGTCTTTTTGATCTGAGGTTGTTCTCTTAAAGATTGTTCAGGAGGGGCTCATGAAAACAATATTTCTGAGTTTTGCATGTTTGTAACTGTTTATCTGCAACCTTTATTCCTCAAGGTCACTTTGGCTGGATATACAATCTATGGCTGCCATTTTCTTTCCTTGAATATACAAAATGTATTACTTCATTGTCTTCTAGCATAAAGTGCTATTTTGTAAAGGTCTGGAGGGAATCTGATTTTTCTTCCTTAAAAATGAATGGCTATCATTAATAAAACAAACAACAACAGATGCTGGCGAGGATGCAGAGAAAAAGGAATGCTTCTACACTGCTGGTGGGAATGCTAACTAGTGAACTTCTTTGGAAAACAGTGTGTGATCATTTCTAAAAGAACTAGACATTGACCTTCCATATGACCCAGCAATCCCCCTACTGGGAATATACCCAGAGGAACTCAAGTCATTCTACAAGAAAGATACCTGTACACGCATGTATATTGCAGCACTATTCATAATAGCAAAAACATGGAACCAACTGTGCTGCCCAACGAAACTGGACTGGCTAAAAAAATGTGATACATATACACAATGAAATATTACACAGCCATAAAGAAGGACAAACATATGGACTTTGCAGCACCTTGGATGGATTTAGAGTCTATCATACTAAGCAGACCCTGAACATTTTCCATAATACCATAAGAAAGGGATTGGTAGTAGCAGGATACTGCCAGAGTGAGTGGGTAGGGGTGGGGATACAACATCAATAAGGGTCCCTGACCTCAAGCCAGGCAAAATGGGGACCAAAGGGAGGCCCAAACTTTACCTGTATGATGTCCACTTGTATACCTAATCCTGAATTGTACCCCACATCTTTAAAAAAAAAGAAAAGAAAGCGATTTTGTCTTTTTGCTCGAATGTCTAAATTGTTTTTTCTTTTCCCCAGTAGGCTGTAAGTTTTACTATACTTTGGAGGGGACCCTCAAAAAACTGGAATTTATTTACAAAAAATTGTGTCTTTAATCGTACATGAAACCTCAGTTACCATCAAAGTACTCTCCATTTTACACAATACACCCATCAAGATGCTTTTTCTACTGCTCAAAACAGTTTTGAACTCGTTAATTTTTATATCTTTTAGTTCTTCTGCCATTTATGGTTTCACCTCTTGCACATTGGCAAAATGTTTCCCTCTGAGGACTTTTTTCATCAAAAAACAAACAACAAACAAACAAAAGACTCTCAAGGCAAGATTGAGTGTGTTGGGAGCCGGCCACGGAGGCCCACTGAGCGTTAGGGATCAGGGAGGGCCGTGGACCTCGAGACCGCTAGGACGTGTTCGAGAGCCGTAGACCCCATTTTCCTCCCCCTTTTGTCATGCAGCACAAGAACAACCTAAAGGAACTCTGCTGGCCTAAGCTGAAGACTCTGTGACTGTGACAGGCATAGCTGACTCTAGAAACCCATTGTTCCTGTTTCCCATAAACTGCGGTTTCGGCCTAGGTATTAGATATAATTCAAATTCAGGTCACATCTGGGAGCCTTTTATACAGTACAAGCTTCTTTATAAGATTTAAAAGAATATTTATAGAATTAGTATATACTTAGGGAGAGCTGTTTGCAGCTTTTCAATGGCGAAGATGATTTTCGAGAGTGGCCCAGCACAGAGTTTGGGCTGGGCCACATTCCTGAGAGCCCAGCATGTACTTTGGACTGGGCTGCATTCTTTTGGGCCGGCTTTAGCTACAGTTAGTGTAAGGTCTCTTTTCTACCTATTATAGAAATTGATTTATTTTATTCATAGAAGGTATTGTAGAATAGGTCATGCTACGAATCAAGTTAGTTCATACATAATCAATCATAATATTTTTAGGTTTAATAAGAATATAGTTAACTTTAAGAATTTTCATCGTCTCCACTTTCTACTATCGAAGTTTTTGCCTTAGTACATTTGCAATCTACATTTAGGTTTTAGAAGCTTTGCTGCTGCTAATCAACTTTATATATTAGAATTAAGAATTGGAAAACTTTCATAGAAATTAGGATAGACATATAAGACTTTGGAATAGCCATTTTGTTAAGAGATTGTAGTCTATTGTTCCAAAAGGTGGCCCACCGTGGACCTTGGACTGGGCCACATCCTGTAGGGCCCAGTGTGATCTTTGGACTGGGCCACATTCTTTAGGAAATTGGCTTAAGCTGTAATTAAGAGCTTCTGTAGCATTGTATAAGTGGTAGAGTTTAATTTAGTCGTCATGGGTATTGAGTGAGCTTTAGAAGTTATTGATTATCAGAACATCATTAGACTAGTAAGGATTGTTACACTGCTTTTGAAGAACATTAACTAGCAAAGGGAACAATGAGACAATCTTGGGGTTTGTTCCTCCTCACACCTAAGCATCTGGTGGGTGGGGGATG
>NW_007252933.1:387591-427393 GCF_000164805.1 Carlito syrichta
C
Source organism: Carlito syrichta (assembly GCF_000164805.1). Classification (NCBI taxonomy): domain Eukaryota; kingdom Metazoa; phylum Chordata; class Mammalia; order Primates; family Tarsiidae; genus Carlito; species Carlito syrichta. The sequence goes on from NW_007252933.1 coordinate 387,593, forward strand.
CCCCCCCCCGCACCTGGCTTTGTGTTCACGTGAAAGACTTGTGAGACTGCCTGTGTAAAATTTGGGGATAAATACCTGCTGTAACTTTCAATAAACGGCTTCTGCTCATTTCACTGAACAGTTGTCCACTTTCTTTCTTTCTCTTTCTTCCTCTTTATATCTATCCTTCCATCTTTCTTTCTTTTAATATCTATCCCTACAGATTCGCCGATGCCACCACATCTTCCAAGGGACTCCCCAAAACTTGCAGGGGCTGGCCCCCTGCATGAGTGAATAGGGAGTGTGGAGCACAGGGGTCATTCATGATGTTTTGGGTCAAAAACTGCTGAACACTCAGTGCGGTGTGGGCAGGTTGTTCATGTAAATCACCCATCATGAGATGGGCAAATGTGCCCCCCCAAATTCACTGAAGCTGAATACAGCCTCTGACAGCAACATTAGCTGGTATACTGATGCCAGTGGGTTCTTACAATACTTACATAGGAGGGAAGCTGGTACTAAAATGGGCCTCCCCTCCAAATGATCATTCTGGTTTTGTTTGGGGGTCCACCCTCCAAAAGATAATTCTGGTTGTTTTTTTTTTTTTTGGAGGGCTCTCCTCATAATATGTCTCAGTGCCAGCTTTCTGGGTCAATATTCCCAGGATGCAAAATGGTTCAAGTTGACTTTTATTTCAGGAAACTTCTCTGAAATTATAAGTTTTGCTGTTTGCTCTATTTCTGTGCTTTGGCTTACTTGTTTGGGAATTCTTATTACTATGCTAGATCTCTATATCTATCACTTTTCTCTCAAATTTTAAAAATCTTTTTCTTTGCTTCCTTTTGATTTTTAAAAAATAGACTTTTTATTTTTATTTTATTTTATTTTTGAGTCAGAGTTTCACTCTGTTGCCCAGGCTGGAGTGCAGTGGCACAGTCACAGCAACCGCAGCCTTGACCTGCTTGGCTCTGGTGACCCTTTCACTTCAGCCTTCCAAGTAGCTGGAACTACAGGCACGCACTACCACGCCCAGCTAAAACTTTTGGGGGCTTATTGTAGAGATGAGGTCTCACCACGTTGCCCAGGCTGGTCTCAAACCTGTGGGCTCAGGCAATCTTCTAGCCTCTGCCTTCCAAAGTGCTGGGATTACAGGCATGAGCCACCATGCCCGGCCTAAAATAGACTTTTTAAAAGAGTGGTTTTAGGTTCACGCAAAGTTGAAAAGAAAGTACTGAGTTCTGCTACCCCCTCCATATCAACATCCCTCACCAGAGTGGTAGTTTTGTTACAATCAATGAACCTACACTGACACATTATTATCACATGAAGTCCATGGCTTAAATTAGGCTTCACTCTTGGTGTTGTGGGTTATTTGTACGTTTTTATACATATTTTTGCATTAAAAAGTTTTTGTTTTGTAGAGACAAGGTCTTACTGTGTTGCCTGACTCATCTCAAACTCCTGGGCTCAAGCATTCCTCCATTTCAGTCTCGCAAAGTACTGGGATTGCAGGCATGAACCACTGTACCCCGGCCATTCTGTGGGGTTTGACAAATGTATGACATGTGTCTACCATTATAGTATCATAAACAGTATTTTTGGTACCCTATAAATCCTCCTCCTGACCCCTAACAACCACTGATCATTTTACTGTCTCCATAGTTTTGTCTTTTCCAGAATGTCGTTTTCATGGAATGAAAAAAAAAATTCCTCTTTTGTTCTTTAATTTCTCTAAAACATTGCCACTATATTTATTTTCTTTTGTGTTCCTTCTAATTCAGTCCTTAGTTTGAAATGATTTTTGACCTTTTATTACCAGTACTTTCCTTAGTTCTGTTACATGTCTTTTCAAATCTTCCTCTTCTTTTGATTCTGATTCCATAAATTGACAGCATTAATAGCATTCATCACTCTCTTAATTTCTTTTGGCTGACTTTGAAATGATGGGTCAGTATATATCTGTTTTATGATCAGGTCTTTCTGGTGGATTTCATTATCTGCAGAGACATTCCCCCTGTCTCTCTCTTTAACAATTACTTTGCAAGGAATTTGACTGTGAATTTTTATGTTCTTCATATTTTAAGTGAATGAATGCGTGTATACTTTAGAAAGAAGAGAGGGGACGTGATTTATCTTTTTCTAACTTGATAGTTCTATAACTCTCTCTTCTACTGTTTTGTCAAAGTGATGAAAAACATATATAAACCAGTGCTGTCAGGTATATACATGGCCTAGTGCTATCTCCTCTGCTTCTCTACCTTCTTTTATCTAAGCATTCTATTTTCTTTGTTACTATTATCTCTGTCCTGTCCTCAGTTTGGGTTTTACTGGCAGCATTGTCTTCTCAGTGAGGAGTGTTTGCACAGTCTCCTCAGTGAGGGGTGTTGTCTTAGAAGGAAGCTTCTTTCATACTAGAAGAAAATATAGGGGGAGAGCTCCATGACAATGGTCTGAGCAATGATTTTTTTGGGTGTGAACCCAAAAAGCACAGGTAACAAAAGCAAAAACAGACAAGTGTGGGATTATGTCTAACTAAAAAGCTTCTGCACGGCCAAGGAAATAATCAACAAAGTGAAGAGAAAATTTAAAGAACAGGAGGAAATATCCCTGATAAGGGGGCTAATATCCAAGCTATATAAGGAGCTCAAACAACTCGAGAGTAAGCAAACAACCCAATTAAAAAGCTTTGTTTTGTTAGTGTCTAGAGTTTCTAGCCTGTTGCATCATTGTCACCTAGCTTTCACTCACAAATTGGTCTCACAGAACCCCCCATTAGTCCTAGTGCTGTTCTCAGACGGGCTGTCCATGCTTTTCAGTGAGCACCTGTTGGTGATTTGGGTGTTTTCTTGTCCACAGGATGTTAGATGTTGTCCATGGATCTTTAATTTTGCTATTTTATTTTCTGTTTTTTTATTTTGTTTTGTTTTTTAAGTTGGAGTCTTACTCTGTCACCCAGACTGGAGTGCAGTGGCCGCTCCCGGCCACCGCAGCCTCGACCTGCTGGGCTCCAGCGATCCTTCCACCTCAGCCTTCCAAGTAGCTGGAACTACAGGCGCGCGCTACCACGCCCTGCTAATTTTTTGATTTATTGTAGAGATGTCTTGCCAAGTTGCCCAGGCGGGTCTCGAACCCGCGGGCTCAGGCAATCCACTCACCTCAGCCTCCCAAGGCGCGGGATTACAGGCTGAGCCACCGAGCCTGGCTATTTTCTGTATTTTTATGGGAAGACTTGGAGAACTTGAAAAACTACACTGCCACTGTCACCGTCTTTCCAGATCTCAAAAATCTTAATAAAGTTTCTATCATAAAAATAATATATATTTTTCCATTGTCACATTGCCTTTCCTTCTCTCTGATCTCCCTGCACCCCAACCATAAGGATTCTTGTGATTACAGCCGGCCCAACTGGATAACCCAGGATAATCTCTCCATCTCAGCATCCTTAATGTAATCATATCTGCAGGATTAGTTGATATTGACATTCCCTCCTGGCTCTGAAGAAGTGCTGTTGCTATACCCTTGACTCTAGTTCTGGGTGTAAAGTACATAAATATGGATTTACATCCTGGAGGAGGAAATAGAAAATAATCTACATATAATATCTGGAATTCTTCTGTAAATTTATTTGTTTTTTCTTCCTCATTAATTTATTTATCTAATCATTTATTTATAACAGCATAAATGTATGGACTTTAATATTTTGGGATAGAATCCAATACTGAGTTTTTTTATTTTGTTGTTCCGATATTTTCACTGTTGGCCATTAGGAACTCTTTCAATTGGTTGCTGTGTCCCTTTGACATATCCCTATCGTTGTGTGTGTGTGTGTGGTTTTGAGTTGGAGTGTCACTCTGTTGCCCAGGCTGGAGTGCAGTGGCACGTTCATGGCTAACCCAGCGTCGACCTGCTGGGCTCAGATGATCCTGCTACCTCAGCTGTCCAAATAGCTGGAGCTACAGGGGTGTACCACTACGCTCAGCTAATTTTTTGGTTTATTATAGAGATGAGGTCTCACCAAGTTGCCCAGGCTGGTCTCGAACCCGTGGACTCAGGCAATCCTCTCACCTCGGCCTCCCAAAGTACTGGAATTTCAGGTTTGAGCCACTCTGCCTGGTCTCATTGTGTTTTTTAAAGCACTTTCTGGCACTACAAGACGTTCCTGGCTCAAAGTGTTTTCTCCCTACCCCGATTCATGGATCATCTCCGGATCCTTTTATTGGAGAAAGATATTAGAAACCAAGATCTGGGTGCTTGGTGTGCTCTTTGCAATAAGTATCACTTCTAGGCTTCCTAGGCAACAGAGCTAGGAATAAGTCTATGTATACACATTTACCTACAATTATTTCTGTATCTGGCTATCTGGACAAACAAATAAACAAGAGTTGATTCTGATGTCTCTGATTCCAATCTAGCACTACAGGTTTCATTCTGGCCTTGTTCTTTTACTTATTTGTAACTTCTGTCTCTGACTGTGATAAACCTGGCTCCCATTTTCCACCATTCATTTATTCATCCATGTATGCTTGCATTCATTCATAGTACATATGTAATTTCTTAGTTAGTAGCACATAAGCCCATGCAAAACAAATTTACAATTAGAGTGCAGTGTTCATGTTGCTTCTTTTTGTCTTTAGCCTTACTTTCTAATCAAAGTACCACTTTTCTTTTCTTTTTTTATTGTTCACAATGCTTTAGCTAATCTTTTTTGCCTTTGCTGAGAGGCTTCAAACAAGTTACAAATTGGACCTAACTTGGCGTATTTGGGAAAACAGATGGATCTGTGAATGAATATCATTTACTGGTTGGGTCTAAAATCTCTCTATCCCTTATCCTCTGTATTTCTGTCATCTCTTTGCGAATCTTTGGCCCTTTCTCTTTTCTCCCTCCTCTTTCTAGTCTCCATGCTTCTTTCTTATTTTATTTTATATTCAAGAGATACATGTGCAGCTTTGTTACATAGGCATGTTGCCTGACGGTGAGGTTTGGCCTTCTATTGAGCCCATCACCCAGGTGGTGAGCATGGTACCCAGTGGGTGGTTTTTCAACTATGACCTCCTCCCTCTCTTCCTTTAGGAGTCCCTACTGTGTGTTGTTCCCATCCTTATGCCCATGTGTACCCAGTGTTTAGCTCTCACTTATAAGTGAAAACATGTGGCATCCAGTTTTCTACTTCTGTGGCAATTGTCTTCGAACGGTGGTCTCAAGCTACATCCATGTTGCTATAAAGGACATGATTTCATTCTTTTTATGGATATGTAGTATTTCATGGTGTATATGAAAGTGTCATTACTTAGGGCATCATTTTATCCTATATCCTTCAGTAAAGTTATGTCATATATTTGTAATACAGTTAGATCCATTGGTCACAATTCTCTTTCCATCCTAGAATTGTCTATATCCTGGTTGATATTTTAAAATTTCAGTCTGGGCTTGGTGGCTCAGCCTGTAATCCCAGCACTGGAGAAGGTCGAGGTGAGTGGATTGCCTGAGCTCACGGGTTCGAGACCAGCCCAGGCAACTTGGCGAGACCTCATCTCTACAATAAATAATAATAATAAAAAATTAGCCGGGCGTGGTAGCACACTCCTGTAGTTACGGCTACTTGGAAGCCTGAGGCGGAAGGATGGCAGGAGTCCAGCAGGTCAACACTGGGGTGGCTGTGAGCATGCACTGCTCTCCAGCCTGGGCGACAGATTGAGACTCTGACTAAAAAAAAAAATTTCACTCATTGGCCAGATGCAGTGGCTCATGTCTATAATCTTAGCACTTTGGGAAGTGGAGGCGACAGGATTGCCTGACCACAGAGGTTTGAGACCAGCCTGGGTGAGACCTCATCTCTACAATAAATAAAAAAATTAGCTGGGCCTCGTGGCCCACACCTGTAGTTCTGGCTACTTGGAAGCTGGTGCAGAAGGATTGCATGAGCCCAGCAGGTTGAGGCTGCTGAAGCCATGATTGTGTCACTGCACTCCAGTCTGGGAGACAGAGTGAGACTCTGACCAATAAATAAATAAATAAATACCCAGCACTTTGAGAGGCTGAGGTGAGGGGATCACCCGAGCCCATGGGTTTGAGACCAGTCCGGGCAACTTGGCAAGACCTCATCTCTACAATAAAAATAAATAAATAAAAATAAAAGTCAGCCAGGCGTGGTAGCATGTTCCTGTAGTTCTGGTTACTTGGAAAACTGAGGTGGAAGGATCGATTACCTGAGCCCAGCAGGTCGGCACCGGGATGGTCATAGCATGCCATTGCACTCCAGCCTAGGCGATGGAGTGAGACTCCAACTTAAAAAAAATAAAAATGAGCCGGGCTCGGTGGCTCAGCCTGTAATCTCGCGCTTTGGGAGGCTGAGGTGAGTGGATTGCCTGAGTCCGCGGGTTCGAGACCCACCTGGGCAACTTGGCGAGACCTCATCTCTACAATAAATCAAAAAAATCAGCCGGGCGTGCTAGCGCATGCCTGTAATTCCAGCTACTTGGATGGCTGAGGTGGAAGGATCGCCGGAGCCCAGCAGGTCGAGGTTGAGGTGGCCGGGAGCAGCCACTGCACTCCAGTCTGGGCGATAGAGTAAGACTCCAACTCAAAAAAAAAAAAAGAAAAGAAAAATTAAAAAAATTTAATTTTACTAATTAAAGTTTACTCTTTGAGATGTACAGTTCTATGTGAATGAACAACGCATGGAGTCATATATCCACCATGCCAGTACGACACAAAACAATTCTACCACATTAAAGATTCCCCATTGTGTTGTCTTTGTGATCAGTCACTCCAATCTCCCTCAGTCCTTGGCAACCACTGAGTTGTTTTCCATCATTATAGGCTTGCCTTTTCCAGAATGTTATATGAATGGAATTGTTTTGCATGAATCGATAGCTAATTTATTTTCATTGCAGAATAGTATTTGATTATATGGATATAGCTCTATTTTTCTTTCTTTCTACTTTTTTTCTTTTAGAGGCTGGGTTTAATTCTGTCTCCCAGGCTGGAGTGCAATGGTGCAATCATGGGTCACTGCAGTTCGACCTCTTGGGCTCAAGTGATCCTCCAGCTTCAGCCTCCTTAGTAACTGGGACTCAGGCATGGGCTACCATACAGTTGTTTTTCTATCTATTCACCTATGGAGTGGTATTGTGGCTACTTCCAGATTTGGTGATTATGAATAAAACTGCTATAATCATTTATATACATGACTTTTTTTGTTTATGTGTGTATTCATTTATTTTTTAAATTTTAAAGATGTGGTGTACAATTCAGGATTAGGTATACAAGTGGTCATTGTACACGTAAAGTTTGAGTCTCCCTTTGGTCCCCACTTCACCTGCTTTGAGATCAGGTATCCTACTGATGTTGTGTATCCCCTGAAGGGCCACAGCCAGGCGCTAGCAAACCACATCCCCTCCCTTTTCCTGGAAAGGGGCCCAAACCCAGCCCCTGCCTAAAATGGTGACCCTGCAAACAAAGGGGGCATCTGAAACGGCACCTTCCGGGTTCTTCTTCCACAGTCCAGCTCACCCTTTCCCACGCCTGTGAAAAATCCACCAACCTAAATGAAGCTCTGCCAGCCAACCTATAAACAACTGACAGGTCGCCCTAAGCCCCTGTAAAAGCCGCCACACCCTTGCCTCAGCGCTACAGCCTGACCCTCAGGCCCTGTAGCCACCCTCGCTCCTACTCATTAAATCTCTTGGCCTTAACGGGTGTTGAGTCTCACTGTGCGCCACCATCTTTCACCCCCCCCCACTCTGGCAGTTTCCCACTACTGCCAATCCCTTTCTTAAAGTATTATGATAAATGTTCAAGGTACACTTATGAGTGAGAACATGTGGTACTCAGTTTTTTGTTTCTGTGATAGATCACTCAGTATTAAAGACTTCCATCCAAGTTGCTGCAAAGACTACAATTTTGTCCTTTATGGCTGCACAATATACTACTGTGTATATGCACCGCATTTTAAAAATTCAGTCCACTTTCGATGGGACAGTTGGTTCCATGTTTTTGCTATGGTGAATAGTGCTGCAATAAACATGTGTGTACAGGTATCTTTTTTATACAGTGATTTGAGTTCCTCTGGGTATATTCCCAGAAGGGGCACTGCTGCGACAAACAGAAGGTTTATTTTTAGATCTTTTAGGAATCGCCACACTGTTTTCCACAGAGGTTGTACAAGTTTACACACCCACCAACAGTGTAGGAGTGTTCCCCCCCGCATCCTCCCTAGCATCTGTTGTTTTTTGAGTAATTGATGATGGTCATCCTGACTGGAGTTAGATAGTATCTCAGTGTGGTTTTAATTTGCATTTTTTTTATTATTAGTGAGGCTGAGCATTTTTTCGAACCTATTCAGTAAACAGTGCTGGGAAAACAGGTTGACAACTTGCAGAAGATTGAAACAGGACCCCTACCTATCACCATACACAAAAATCAACTCTAAATGGATCAAAGACCTAAACATAAAACCTCAAACGATAAGAACCTGAGAAAATGCAGGAGACGTTCTTCTGGAACTTGGACTAGGTAACCAATTTCTGATCAAAGCCCCAAATGCTCATGCCATAAGAGATAAGATAGACAAGTGGGACCTCATCAAACTGAAAGACTTCTGCAAAGCAAATGAAACCATCAGGAGAGTGGGGAGATAGCCCACAGACTGGGAAAAAATATTTGCCAGCTGTGTATCTGACAAAGACCTAACATCCAGGATCTACAAGGAACTCAAACATACCCCCCCAAACCCTCCCCCCCCAAAAAAAGCCCTATTAAAAAGTGGGCAAAAAATATGAATAGACACTTCTCAAAAGAAGACATATAAGCAGCCAACAGATACATGAAAAAAGGCTCAACCTCACTAATCATCAGAGAAATGCAAATTAAAACCACACTGATGTACCACCTAACATCAGGATGGCCGTCAAGAATTACTCAAAAAACAACAGATGCTAGAGAGGATGTGGAGAAAAGGCAATGCTTCTACACTGTTTGCAGGAGTGTAAATAATACAACCTCTGAGGAAAATAGTCTGGCAATTTCTAAAAGCTCCCAGAACCTTCACAGTTAATTCCCTCTATTAAATTCTCTCTGGTGGAATACCTAGGATGTTTTGTATTTTTTCTGATAGGTCCTTGGATTCTGATATTTGGGTTCTTTTTTTGGCTATTAAAAACAGTGTGGCAATAAACATTGGTACATGTCTCTGGGTACACATATGTGTATCGTCTTACCTGCTTCTGGCTGCAACATGCCCTCACACTGAGTGTGTGTTGTCCCCCGTTCGTCAGCACTTGTTCTTTCTAGGGAACCCATTGCTCTAGAAACATACTCTGGGACTGAATCTTTCTTTATGGCAAGAGCTGAAGCAAGAGTCATTAATATTTTTAAATTCAGGTCTTTATTTTTCCTGTGCAAATATGAATGCAGGAAGAACTAATTATTAAGGCTTTAAAAGTATACACGTTTTGAGAAAACATTGCTAGTTACTTTGTTTGATGATATGAGCTTGGATCTATGACCTTTAATAGAGCCTTTAATCCATTTTTTAGAAAAGTTAAAATGGTCATATTACCCACAATAAAAACAAGAAGAGACCCACATACATCCAAAATACATACTTGAAAATGCAGCACCTTTTGCACAAACTACATTAGGGCCCAACTGTGTAGCATAGAACTATAACATCAGACCGCAGAGACTTCAAAGTTGTCAAAGCAAAGTGGTGCATCATGTCTAAGAGAAGAAAAAAAAAGAAAGAAGAGGAGGAGGAAGAGGAGAAGGAGGAGGCAAAGGAAGAGAAGGAGAAGAAGAAGAGAAGAAAAAGAGAGAGGGAGAAAGAGAGAAGGAAAAAAGAAAGAGACAGAGAAAAAGAAGGAAAAACTAATTTTGGGGTAATTCGCAACATGTATGTAAATGAAGAATGGAACATTGAGGTCATAATATGAAATTATAGAACTGAAAAATATCAATCTATCTGTTCATTGGGAGTAAAGTTTAGTAGGAAAAAATATAAATCTGCTATAAAATGCTGATGAAATTTTATTTACTGGGTAAAAATAAAAAAGCTAATTTCTGCAATCTACGAGCCTTAGGTCTCAGGATGCCATTCCCAGAGGTCTTGAGGCGTCCGCTTCATGGGTGAAAGGGCAGTTTGCAAAGATATGGCCTAAAGGTCTCATCTTCTAAAGTATTAGTTGCCAACTTTTTTGGCTTAGGACACCACTTCAACCTTCAACCTAAATGGTCTCCCTGAACATGGCTTTTTCCTTGTGCTGGAATAAGTCGTTGGACCCTGACTCAAAGGGGAAGGTAGGGGCTGCCTTTGAATCCCTTTGGCAAGAGAGAAGGAGGGGATGTTTCTTCTGTTTCTTTGAAACAGATTCTGGTTTCACAGTGGTTGGATGGCAGGGAGTCTAGCTTTGCTTCACAGACTTGAAGTGACCCCAAGTGGGGTAGCCTCTCTTCATCCCACAGAACTTCTACTTGCCATAGCTCTACCAAAGGCCAGGGTTTCTAGGGTCCCAAAGAGCACATGGGGAGATACCAGATACAGAAACACATACCAAATTGTCTTGTGTAAGGTTGAATTTGAGTTACTATGTTGTACCTTTAGTTTGTTATTATACCTACATTATCAGATGGCGGTAGAGTGAGGTTTCAGAGGAGAAGCATGATGAAATAATCTTCCGTTTATGAGAAAATCAGATTTAAAAGCCTAAAAATTCCTTGTGGATTCTATAAAAAATAACTTGGAGTCCTGTGTGCCCACCTTCATACACTTTACAAAGCCCTGCCTCATGCAGTATTTCACCTGACACTTCACTGGGGCCGACAAAATGAGTCCCATTTTCCTTCTTTTTCTTTTTCTTTTTCTTTTCAGTTGGAGTCTTACTCTGTCGCCCAGACTGGAGTGCAGTGGCCGCTCCCGGCCACCGCAGCCTCAACCTGCTGGGCTCTGGCCTCAGCCTTCCAAGTAGCTGGAACTGCAGGCGCACGCCACCACGCCTGGCTAATTTTTGATTTGTTGTAGAGATGAGGTCTCGCCAAGTTGCCCAGGCGGGTCTCAAACCCGTGGGCTCAGGCAATCCACTCACCTCGGCCTCCCAAAGTGCTGGGATGACAGGCTGAGCCACCGAGCCCGGCTGAGCCCCATTTTCTACATGAGGAAACCAAGGTTCTCTCTTGCAGTCACACAGCTTTCAAAGAGCGAGTAGACCTGGAATTAAACCCCAGCAAGTTCCATGCCACGTAACTGTGGCCACATAGCATCACGCTGACAGCTGACCCCGTGAGGCAGGAGATAGACACTGCATTTTTACTGTTGTTTGTCCTCTGTCTTTGTAGCATCCCCGGGAGCCTCCCCGTCAGACAAGAGGCTGCCCCCACCGATCTTCACCTGGCTCTCCAGTTGGCTGAGACGCTGCTTCACCTTCATCTGGGTGGCGTTGTACTCAGCCAGGAGCCGCGCAAACCTGGTCTGCAGGGTGTCCAGGGAGGACTCTAGGTGTTCCACCTTCTCCTCAATGTCCTTGGGGTCTGCCCCAGCCCTGGCTACCTCCTCATCGATGAGATTGTCCTTCATCAGAATCTGCCGTCCCTTCTCCTCCAGGGTCTTCTTGGCTTCGGGGTATTCAGTGAGGGCCTTCATCAGGTCATCCTTCGAGAGGCAGAACAGGTCTGAGTAACCAATGCTCCTGATGTTGGCTGTCCTGCGGTTCCCTGATTTGCTCCCCTTGATGTTCAGGATGCTGATTTCCCCAAAGTAACTGCCATCACTGAGCACCACGAACTGGGTGATCCCATCGTCGGCCACCACAGCCAGCTTGCCCTCCTTGATGATGTACATCTCCTTCCCGATGTCCCCCTTCTTGCAGATATAGTCCCCAGGGCTGAACACGGTGGGCCGCAGCTTCAGCACCAGCTCCACCAGCAGCCCCGCCTCGCAGTCCTGGAAGATGCGGACCTTCCTCAGAGTGTCCAGGTGCACATTGATGGCAATCTCGGCCTTCAGCTTGTCTGGGAGGCTCTTGAGCACCTCCTTCTCATCCACTGTCTTCCTGTTGGCCCACAGGTAGTCAAACCACCGGATCACTCTTGTCTCCAAGTCCTTGGTGACCTTGCGGAACTGCATGTACTGCTTGATGCAGTCAATCTTGGCCTGGAACTCTGCCCGCGAGGCATTCATATTCGAGATCATGGAGCCCACGTTGCCCACAATGGTGGCAAAAATCAGAACGCCCACCAAGAAGTCTATGACCACAAAGAGATACTCTTCGTCTTTTACAGGGGGTGGGGTCTCACCGATGGTGGTCAGGGTCAAGGTGGACCAGTAGAGACTGTAAATGTACTTCCTGGAGAGGCGCCCATACTCGGGGATTGAGATGTTTGGGTAGACCCAGGAGTCTGTCCCAAAGCCAATGAACTTGGAAATGGCAAAGTAGATGCAGGCATTCCAGTGGATGATGATGAGGATGTACAAGACCAAGTTCCCAATTCTGAACACATTGGGGTAGTTGGTCCTCGTCTCTGTGCGATCAAAGAATTCAAAGAGCCGGGAGATCTTTAGTAGGCGGTTGAACCTCAGTTCTGGGTAGTTCATGCCCAGCTTTAAGTAAGCTAGGTCTGTAGGGACCAGGGCCAACACATCCAGCCTGAACTGCAAGGTCTTTGTGTAATGCTTCCACAGTCTGTCAGTATCCCTGACCATTAAGCCTTGTTCAAGGAAACCTAAAGAAGAAAATGGAGGTCACTTGGCACCAGAGATGCTGACTGTTTTGACCACAGCACATGGAAAGATATTTTATATCATGACTACACAACATGTATTGATACATATATAAGTAATTTTTTAAAACACCATTACTACAGGAAATGCACTCTGATATTTTCTGAGAGTCTAGTCAATTCTATTTAATACCTGAAATAAAAAGGTCAATTGCATACATCTGAATGTGGACTGGGTATTAGATGATATCAAAGAATGATTAAATTTTAAAAGACAAATGGAATTATATATATATATATACATATATATATATGTATGTATATACCATCCTTTAAAGTTAGAGATACATGCTAAAGTGGTTAATGCTTGGGATTTGCTTTAAAATCTTCTAGCCAAGGAAAGGGCATGGTGGAACAGGTAAAAAAAACACGGGCAGAATGTTGATAAGGCTGAAGCGAAGTGAGGGTTCATGGAGATTCATAATACTATTCTCTCTGCTTTTTATCTATGCTTGAAAATATTAATAATAAAACTTTAAAAAAGACACAGGTTATGTATGGCCTACCAAACTGATTTCACCAGTCATGAATGGGGTGCAATCTGCCTTTTTAATTTTTTTGAGTTGGGGGTCTTACTCAGTAGTCCAGGCTGGAGTGCAGTGGCACGATCACGGCTCACTGCAGCCTCAACATCCTGGGCTCAGGTGATCCTTTCACCTCAGCCTCCTGAGTAGCTGGGATTACAGTCATGCACCACCATGCCCAGATACTTTTTAAATTTTTTGTGGAGATGAGGCCTCTTTCTGCATTCTAGAGTGGTCTTGAATTTGTGGGCTCAAGCAAAATCTTCTTGCCTCGGCCTCTCAAGGGCTGGGATTATAGGTGTGAGCCACCACTCCTGGCCTAACCTGCCTTTTAAGAACACTGTGGGGAAAAACAGTTCTCTTTCCTGGTTACATATTATTAATATTTTGACCTAAGGGGTTTTAATTTAATTTTATTTATTTATTTATTCTGTTTAAAGGATATGCTTTTTTAAAAAATTCTATTTTTTTTTTTAGATTCCAGGGGTATATGAACAGGCTTGTTACATAGGCAGATTGCCTGATTGTGAAGTTTGGGCTTCAATTGAACCCGTCACGCAGATGGTGAGCATGGTACACAATGGATGGTTTTTCAATCCTTATTTCCCTCCCATCCTTCCCCGTTTAAAGAGTGCTCAGTGTCTGCTGTTCTCATCCTTATTTCTGTATACATTCAGTGTTTAGCTCCTACTTGTAAGTGAGAACATGTGATATTCAATTTTCTGTTTCTGTGATAATTCGCTTAGAATGATGATCTCCAACTGTATCCATGTTGCAGCAAAGGACACGATTTTGTTATTTTTATGGCTGCATAGTATTCTATGGGATGTATGTATCACTGGCATGCATGTAACATTGATGGCCAACTGGGTTGGTTCCATGTTTTTGCTACTGTGGATGGTGCTGCAATGAACATACATGTGCAGCCATATTTTTGGTAGAGTAATTAATACTTCTTTGGATATATGCCCAGTAGTAGGATTTCTGGACTGAATGGTAGATCTATATTTAGAAAAATTCCAAGCTTGAGAAATCTCCAAGCTTCTTTCCACAGGGGTTGAAATAGCTTACATTCTCATCAACAGAATATGAGTGTGCTCAAGAGACTTTAGAAACTTAAAGTCTGGGACCCACCCATAGAGAATCAGATTGGACTGAAACTGGGCTGGACACTGGGAGTCATGAGGCATTATGATGGGTAAAAGTAGGCTATGGCCTGCCTTCCATTTTATGTTTTATTTTGTACATTTCCAAACATGCACAAGAGTAGAGAGAATAATATAATGAATACTTTTTAGATTTTAGTGAGCATCAGAATGACCTCAAGGGCTCTGTGAAACACAGTGCCGGCCTGCCCCCCAGAGTTGGTGCTGGGGTCAATTCCAACAAGTTCCAGGTGAGCTGCTGCCACCAGTCCAGGCCGCACTTTGAGGCTAGACTGAGGATAGGACCGCTCCCTCCATTAAAACTGAAAATCAAGTTTGCCATCATATATAAAGGACACCTGGATCCACATTGCATTCTTTAGTTATACATGAGTTCATCGAGTGTCTAGAGCATTATATAGCCATCCTTATGCCCATGACCTCTTCTTTAAAATGTCTTCTCTCCATTCTAATGCTTGTTTTCCTTGGGATATGATTCCTGGCCTCCTTCTCCCTATCTTCCTGCTAAATCCTGGGTTGTGAAGGATAGTACCCAGGTACAAGGGGTGGGTCAATGTCTGAGTGAGGGCGCCTTGTGCCACTGAAACTTGGATGAGTCCAGGGACAGTTGGCCAATAGGCATTCTCAGAACTCTTGTGTCTGTGTTGGCTAATATGATCATAGCAGAGGGGTAGACCACCAGAGCTGGCTAGGTCACCCATGCAAGCCTCAAACTGTGTATTTGAGGTCTTCTAAATTACAATGTTGGCCACTGGTGTAGAAGCAGATGGGGTGCCACTCTGGCATGGCCAGGTAGTGACCATGGACTCTGGGCGAGTCACCCGGCATCTCTGGTCTCAGCTTCTAAATCAGCAAGGTGGAGTTAATCATGTCTGCACTTTGTGTCTCATGCAGCTGTCCCAATGAGAAGGCAAGATGTGCTTGAGATGCTTTGTACATGAAGCCATACTGAGGTTGGCTGCTGTGAGCCAGTGGTGTTTATACTGACAAATATGGCAGGGTGTTTAGTTCAAAAATCTTGGAGAAAATAAGCAAGGTTTCCACCACTTAGGTTATGTCATTGTGCAAATTAGCAAAAGATCTTCCCAAGGGCTCACGGTTCAGTTCCTGAGGTGTAGGTGGGTATCACTGCCCACCCCCAGACAGAGGTGATTCAAAGGAAATCATTGCTCACTTAGGCCTCATTTCAGATTTTTAGTTCTCCGCATCATCAAACTCCCCTGAAAGCCAAGGGGTTCCTCTGACTGCCCAAGAAGAGAAACTCCAACGTTTACTGAACTCTCCCTCCTGCTCATCAGAGCTGGAGGGTCCTTTGAGACTGCAATTTGTCCTGCTTATTTCACAGGTGATACAAACGAGGCCCAGAGAGACAACTTGACTTACTCAAAATCAAACAGCTTATGGGGAAAGCAGGGCCCAGAACCCAGTTGTTCTACCCCTGCTCAGAGTCCTGTCCAAGGGTTTAGGCAGCACCATCCACAACCACAGCTGGAGATCCCCAGACCTGCCTGGCCTTTCATAGCCAAAGATAGATTATTTCTAACCTACCATGCTGAGTCTCCCTGAACAGTCCTGTGGTCCCCATGGCTCCCTCCCCAGGCTTGGGAATACTCACCTGTCCGAGCTCGCACCAGCATATCCAAGCCATAGAGGATATCTGCCAAGTAGTCCAGGACCAGCCACATCATCAGGTAGTTGGACTGAAGCTCATCAAAACAGGCTCTAAACAAGCCAAGTGCGAGAAGGATGGTCACATGTTGCATGTCTGTGGGTGGGCACTGGCTCTGTGCTGATGACACTGGATTGTTTCATCTGGGAGCGGCTCTGCCTGTGGTGTTACTACCCCAGTGTAATCACCTCAGCTTCTGATGAGGAGATCCAGGCTCTGAGGACCTTTTCTGTCTCATGGTCACAGAGCCCCTAAGGAGAACGCTGGGCTTGACCCCCAAAGAATGGTCCTCTTGCCTCTTAGCCATGGGCTCTGAGACTTCAGGAGGTGCAGTTTTCCAGGCCTCACTGGTGGAATCAGGTAAAAGGGCTAAGGACCTGCCTTTTGTGGGGGTCAAATTCCAACAAAGATATGAGCATTTCTGAGAGATTAATAATAGAACAGGCCAGTATGTCTGTCCTACCTTCTCGATCTTTGTGCTATTTGTCACACAAGCAGCACCCTCAAACTCTGCCCCTTAACTTCAAGGGCACAGAAACCTGCCCCTATAGTCCACCCTGCAGCTTGGTGGATGCAGCTTGGTTGGGGGGAGGATACTTTGGGCTTCCCCAAAGAAGAATAGCGGCTCACCCCATCTCCTCAAAGCCTGGCTTACACCAGAGAACAGTAGCTTGATATGCACACCATCTTTCTCACTTGCTAGGATAGGCCCCAAGGACTCCTCCTTTTCACCTGCCCCAGAAACCCCTCAGAAGAGCAGGAGATCACTCTTGGCTCAGATAATCCTGAAGGTCTCTGCGTTCTTGAGACAGGTGGCATTGAGTCTCCTCTGCATCCTTGCTATAAGGCATGAGCAGGAATGCCCCAAAACTCATCACATGGCTTCCCAAAGCAGTGGCTCTGTGCCTTGCAGACTTGCTCAGGAATGCCTCAAAGTCCACTGTCTTCCCTCAGGGGGTAGGACTCACCTCTGCACCTTCATTTGTGTGCTGGCTCAGGTGGGCCTCAAAGCCCCTGCTCACTCTCAGAAGCGCCGAGACCTGCCTCTGCACATCTGTCCTGCAGGCCTGCTCCGGAATGGCCCTAAGTCCTCCTGTCTACCCTCAGAGAAGCAGCAGCTGACCCTGCGTCCTTATCCTGTAGGCCTTGCTTACCTCTAGGGAGTAGCAGCTCGCCCTTCCTCCTGCTCTGTAGCTTGTAAACTTCCTCAGAAATGGCCCAAAGCTCCTGTTTGCCCAGAGCATCACCAGCTGGCCCTGCTGGCCCTTGTTTGGTGGTGTGCTCAGGAAAGCTTTGAAGGCCAAGGTTGCTCTCAGGAGAACTAGCTCCCTCTGGCACCCCCACCCTGTAGGCTTACGCAGAAAAGCCCAGGCCCCTGGCTTCCCCTCAGAGCAGCAACAGCTCTCCTCTGCAATTGCAAACAGCAGCCTTCCTAGGAGGGGCCCTCAACACCACCTTCTGCTTAGACTAGAAGAGGCTCTCCTCTGTATGCCTACCCTACAGCATGCTTAGAACCATGCCCTTCTCCCTCAGGAGAAAAACAACTTGCCTCTCATTCTCCTCACGCAACTCACTTAAGAAGGCCCCAACGTGCCAAAACCCACACTGTCTCTCTCAGGCTCAGTGCCCCACCAGCTTCAGAGCACCCCGATGGTCCTCTTGGAGAACTTTCTATTTTTATAGATGGAGAAACTGAGGCACACCAGCTAAATGATGGCTGTGAGAGGACCAGAACTCAGGCTTCCTGAGTGAGAGCCAGAGCTCTGTCTCCTAGGCCTGGTGTTCTCATCCTTTCTCCTTCTACTCTACCACCACCCCACCGCTCCCCCCTACCTGCAAACGAGCATACACCAGTTATAGAAGACAGGCAGGGCAATGGCACTCAGCCAGCGGTAGTACAAGTTGCTGGAGGGATCCACCACAACCACATCCTTCTTCTTCCTGGAAACCCAGACACACACAGACAGTGCAGCGTGTTAAAAGACTGCAGCTTTGGAGGGTTTGAGAGACCTGGATTAGCTTAGCCACCCTAGGGCAATTTCAGGTGGAAGCTCATGAAGTGGCTGTCCACAATACAGTCCTCTCAGTCTCATGGAGTCACATGGGGAATACCTGTATGGGAAGACAGGCTGAGGTAGGAAAGACTTCAGGGTCCTTCCCTCCCAGCTCAATCCCCAGGAAGCCACAGTCGACTGTAAGGTCATAGTGATGATATTTCCATGTGTTTGTGGCAGCATCCACACCCTTTGGGATGCTGGGAATGAAAATGCAAAATGACAATGTCACCGAGGTCAGCTGAGGTCTTGGGAGGAGCTTCGTGAAAATGCTGATTTCCAGGGCCGACCCATATTCCCTCCAGGGCAGGGATCTGGCAATGTGCATTTAAACATTGCTCTGATGGTTCTGAGGCAGTTCCTTTCTTGACTGAGTTTGGGATCCCTGGAGAATTCCCCTGGGAACCATCTCTAACACCTTCACTGCATTTGTGCTGATGTCGTAAAGGCTCATTTCCAAACACCCGGATCCCGCCTCTCCATCAAAAATCATCATCCTGTGGCTGGGCATGGTAACTCATGCCTGTATTTCTAGCATTTTGGGAGGCCGAGGCAGGAGGATTGCTTGAGCCCAGGAGTTCAAGACCAGCTTAGGCAGCATAGCAAGACCTCATTTCTATAAAAAATAAAAAATGTAGTCAAGCATGGTAGTGCACACTTGCAGACCTATAGTCCCAGCTACTCAGGAGGCTGAGGCAGAAGGGTGGCCTGAGTCCAGGAGGTCGAGGCTGCAGTGAGCTGTGATCATGCCACTGCGCTCCAGCCTAGGCGACAGAATGAAACCCCAACTCGAAAAAAAAAGTCACCCTGGGAATAATGTAGGCCAACGCTGAATGAAATAAATCATGTAGAGTGCTTAGTTTTTATTTTCAGGATTTTCTGCAGATTTGAGTTTGCGGGTGGTATTGGAGACTCCTCCTTTTCTTTGGGTTCTTGAGTCTCCTCTGCCATCCCATATGCCTCATATGCTGGCCCAGGACTACAGAGCTAGAGCTGTGCTCCAGAAGAGACTCTGGTGATGTTCTGCCTTCCACTGGACTCAGCAAGTACAAGATCAATTGCTCATTGACAGGGCTATCAGTCTTGGGTTTGGAAGAAGGTTTGTGCATATAGTATTATCCAGAGCCCAAAAGAAGCCCTCAGCTTACCCTGACTGTGTGGACCACTTGTGTGGGCGGACCGAATGTTTGGGGTGGGGGACACATGAGCAGGGACAGCCCCTGGCAACCCACCTAAGGCAGCAACAAACACCTCTCTGTACTTTTAAGCTTTCTGGAGTTTCCGAACTGGGAAGGACTCTTTCTGCAGAATGGGATCTTCACATGGTTTCAGGAATCCTAGTCCCCAGCCTGAGACCAAATCCTTTTCCTTGGCTCTGAGTACCCGCTTCAGGGTTGACACTAAGACCTCCTGAAAGCATTGCTTCAGGACACACAGTCCTGGACCCCCACAGCAAGGGGTTAGGCCACCTGCCGGGATCATTGAATCCTCTCCTCTTTTTCATTTTAATTTTTTTTTTTGAGTTGGCGTCTCACTCCGTTGCCCAGGCTGGAGTGCAGTGGCACACTCACGGCCACCCCTGCGTCGGCCTACTGGGCTCTGGCGATCCTTCCGCCTCTGTCTTCCAAGTAGCCAAAACTGTAGGTGCAGGCTATTGTGCCTGGCTAATTTTTGGTTTATTGTAGAGACGAGGTCTCACCAGGTTGCCTGGGCTGGTCTTCAACCTGTGGGGTCAGGTAATCCACTTGCCTTGGTCTCCCAAATTGCTGGGATTATAGGATGAGCCACCAAGCCCGGCCAATTTTAGTTTTTTAAATAACTTTATTTTATTATAGAGCTGTGGAGTACAAGTCAGGATTAGGTACATAAGTAGTCTGCATGCAGTGGAAGTCTGGGCCTCCAACTGGTCCTCACTTGCTCTGGTTTAGGATCAGGTACAATTTGTGTTTTTATGTCTCACCCTCTCCCTCCCACACCCCTCCGCAATGTCCCACAACTTCCAATCCCTTGTGCGATTGCAATTAGTATTTGGGTCCCACATATGAGTGAGAACGTGGAGTATTCAGCTCCTTGTTTCTGTGATAGATCACTAAGTATCATGGTCTCCAACTCCATCCAATTTACTGCGAAGTCCATGAGTTTGCCCTTCTTTATGGTTGCGTTACACTCCATTGTGTGAATGCACCACATTTACCACATTTTCTTTATCCAGTCCACTTTCTTTCTTTCTTTCTTCCTTTTTTTTTTTTTGAGTTGGAGTCTCACTCTGTCGCCCAGGCTGAAGTGCAGTGGCATGCTCATGGCCACCCCAGCGTCGACCTGCTGGGTTCAGGCGATCCTTCTGCCTCAGCCTTCCAGGTAGTTGGAACTACAGGTGCTACCACGCCTGGCTAATTTGTTTGTTTTTGAGTTGGAGTCTCACTCTGTCGCCCAGACTGCAGTGTAGTGGCTGCTCCTGGCCACCGCAGCCTTGACCTGCTGGGCTCCGGCGATCCTTCCACCATAGCCTTCCACGTAGCCGGAATTACAGGCATGCGCTACCATGCCTGGCTGATTTTTGATTTATTGTAGAGATAAGGTCTCGAACCCACGGGCTCAGGCAATCCACTCGCCTCAGCCTCCCAAAGCACAGGATTACAGGCTGAGCCACCGAGCCTGACTTAATTTTTGATTTATTGTAGAGATGAGGTCTTGCCAAGTTGCCCAGGCTGTTCTTGAACCTGTGGGCTCAGGCAATCCACTCGCCTCAGTGATGGCTATCCTTACTAGAGTTAGGTGGTATCTTAATGTGGTTTTGATTTGGATTCTCTGATGTGAATCTGCTCTGGAGGCAGTGTCTCTCAGTACTTCCTCCTCTTGTTTTATGTTGTTCTTTCTCTCTTTTTTCTCTTTCTCTTCCCTTTCTGCCTTGTCACTGGATGATGCAGGTGACATTTAGCCAACTTCATATACCAAGGGCATTATTACCAACCAGAGGCTTGCAGTGGCATGGAGAGAGGACATGGCATAGGAAATGAGTATTTCCAGCACATTGGGATGAAATGAGGTTATTGATTTTATTTTTATTCTTAAAGTGTAAGGTAAACTACATCCATTAAAGTATACATTGAGAAATTAGTAACTTCTATAATTTCTGATCTATTTTCATGAGCTCCTGGGAAGTTGTTGGGAGCCAGACACGGAGGCCCACTGAGCGTTAGGGATCAGGAAGGGCCGTTGACCCCGAGACCACTAGGATGCGTTCGGGAGCTATTGACCCCATTTCCTCCCCCTTTCTACTCAGCACTAACCAGATTAAGCTCCTGTGAGCTCAAAACATAAAAACTCTGAGACTGGGACGAACACAAGCTAACTTTAGAAGCTCATTGCTCCATTCTTCCACAAACTGCAGCTTTGGCTTTCACACAACTTATAATTCAAACTCGGGTCACATCTAAGAGCCTTAGTATTGGTCACAGCCTTCTGGGTCATGATCTTAGGATTTATTGAAGTTGAATAAGGTATAAATTGTAGAATATAGTTTTAGAAGACAGCCATTTTGTTGAAAGAATGCGGTTGGGTTACTTGCAGGTAGCCCACTGTGAACTTTGGACTGGGCCACATTCCAAACATTCTGTGATGGCCACTTTAGTTTGTAAAGTAAGTACTTAAGTCTCTATAGAATTGTTTAACTTGGTATTAGTACGAAAAGGGTTTATAGGCACTGTGAAAAGGGTTTATAGGCAGTATGAAAAGGGTTTAAAGGCAGTCATGGATTAAGGTTTCATCAATTAGGTTATGGGATTATACCTGAAAGAACATCTGGTGGGTGGGGAACGCCCCTCACACACCCGACTGTGTATAAAAGACCCGTTGTAATTCCCAATAAACAGCTTCTGCACTAGACAGGCGTCTGGTCTCTTTCTTTCTCTCTCTCTCTCTCTCTCTCTCTTTCTTCTTCCCCCCAGTCGCCAACACCGTCTCCACCTTTGGGGTACCCTGAACCTGGCTGGAGCTGGTCTCCGGCAGGAAGTCACAAACAGCCTGAGACTGGAGACATTACAAGATCGTGGGAGATAAACCCAAATCTACACACTGAGGTTGGAAAAGTCACTCAGAGTTTTGAAAGTCATCCGCCAAGCTCTTTGTTCTGAAGCAAAGGGTATGGCCTGTCTACTGTTCTCAAAACCTGTCTCTGAATCAAATGAAAGCCTGAGCCTTGATGAGAAAGCCAGCAAGCAGAAGGAAAGCCAATTTTGCATAGACAGGAACAGGTTTAGGAAGCATATAGTGACAAATCTCAGAGTCATCTGAAGCCTGCACGTGGGGCAGAGTTCAGACTCACATTCAGACTTTGCTGTGCTATGAAACAATTCCATCCATCTGTCTGCAGGAGGGTCCTGCCAGTAGGTTCTCCTCAACACATGACTTTACTCTACTCCCCTTTTTTTAAATTGGTTGTCTTTAAAGAGCTAGATACCCCTATAAAGTGATACAATGAATAGTTATAATAGTTGGACATGGCAGGTGTTAATACCCCATTGAAGAGCTGAGGAAACCAAGACTCAAGGCCAAGTCTTGCCTGCTGAAGGGGCACCCTCTGGAATCCCCTTGGGCCCTTCTGATTCGGCTCTTCCACACTCTGAAGGAAGGCATGGGTTGAGAAACAAACTTCTGATAATTAAGCCCTCATTGACAAAGACCAGCCCCCTCTAACCTAGCACTTCCTATGGAATCAAGGATGTGTACAGGCATGCTTGTAGAAGAATAATCACTACCATTATTTATAAGGGTCAAAAACTGGAAGCAATTTAATCATGCAACAGTGGGAGATTCATCCTCAACTGTGGAATCCTATGAGGCCACTTAAAATGATGTTGTGAAAGAAGAGTGACACGGGGAAATTGCTTCTAATTGTTGGCTAAGTTAAAAAGCAGACTACAAAAGAAATTATAATACTAGCTATATTCCTTTTCCATTGCTCCCAGAGTAAATTATCATGAACTTTGCAGCTTAAAAACAACACAAATGTATTATCTCGCAGATCTGTAGGTCAGAATTTTAGGATGGGTCTCACCAGACTAAAATTAAGGTGTTACCAGGGCTGTGGGTCTTTCTAGAGACTCTGGAGGAGAATTTGTTCCCTTCATTTGGACTTTTGGCAAAATTCCGTTTTTTGGCAATCATAGGGTTGAGGTTCCCATTTTCTTGCGGGCGGTGATGCGAGGGCCATTTCCAGGCTTTCACTGCTGCTGCATTCCTGGACTCAGGGCTCTCTTCTTCCATCTTCAAAGCCAGCAACAGTGGACCGAGAACTTCTCAAGATGCCATCTCTCTAGTCCTTTGTGGCTGGAAAAGTTTCTTCACTTTGAAGACTGCATGCGATTATATTGGGCCCACCTTGGCAATCCAGGTTAATCTCCTCATCTCAAGGTCCTTAAACTTAATCACATCTGCAAAGTCCCTCTTGCCAGAGAAGGTAACAAACATATTCACGGGATGTGGGGATTAGGGCAAAGGCACGGAGGGGAGTCATTATTCTCCCTTCCCACACTCCACCCTTTGACCCTCCAAGATTCACATGGATTCACTCCATCTCAAGACCCCCCGCAACAGTCTCATCTAAGCCTCATGAACTCTAAAGTTCCAAATCTCCTCATCTAAATCTGGCAGGGTAAGTCTCTGGGTGTGAATCAAACTGGGGCTTAATTTCTCTCCATCCATGGACGTGTAAAACTAAAGTAACAAAAGATCTGCCCCACCATGCTCTGTACAATGGTAGGGCCAGCACGGGATTAATGGCTACAAGTGTTCTAGCTCAAAGAGAGGGAGGCCGGAAGGACAAAAAGAGATGCTGGTCACAGGCAATATTGAGATCCAGTCAGGCAAGTGCCTGTATGTTTCAAAACCTGAGATAAATTCTCTGTGGTTCATGGCTCTGCCTCTGGGCTCAAGGCATTCTTCTCTGAGACATCCTTCTTTTTTTGTGAAAGGTAACACTTGTTTGTAGCTGAGTTGTTTCATTTGCCTGTTTCCTACTTCTAGGATTTAGAAGGTCCCATGATCTTCCTTTATTTTGTATTCTTTCTGTTCCTTCGGGTCTAAGCTGGCTGTGTTTCTGCTGTAATAAAATTCCCAGAACACTATGGGTTATGTGTATCACAAGGATTCACTTCATTAGACATTCATGGATCTTTCTGAGAAATATCTTCTCTATTTTTTTGGCTTCTGCTGAGATGGTTGAGGGGAGCTGAGTCACACCTTAATCTCTTCAGACAGTCTGTATGCAGTATTCAGATCTTTTAATCTCCTGAGGTACTAGCAAAAGGTTGTCCAGCCACACCCATGGCTTTTTTTCCCTAAGGGATGCTTTCCTCACCATGAAGCTCTTCAATTTTGTATCTGTTGCCATTTGAGTATGTCAAGAATTTCCAAAGTTCTGGTTCCTTTTGGCTTAACAGTTTTTCCTACAATTCATTTCTTTCCTCTAGCATGTTACTATAAGCAGCATGAAGAAACCAGGTTGCATCTTCAACACTTTGCTAGAAAATCTCGTCAGTTAAATATTCAAGCTCACTGCATACAAATTCTGCTTTCCACATGACTGCAGGATATCGTTCTGCTAAGTTTTCTGCCACTATGAAACAATTCCCCTTCCTCTAGCTTTCTTTCTTTCTTTCTTTCTTTTTAAGTGAGAAAGCAGGATTTATCGAGAGGACAGAAAAGCTCCCACAGTGGGAAGGGACCCGAAGGGGTTCCCCTCCTCTAGCTTTCAATAGCCTGCCCCCTTTTTTGGTGGGCCCTGTCCGCAGCATCCATAGAGTTTAGATTCTTACCCATAATCTCTTTATGATCCTTTAAGTGTCAGGCATTTAAGTGATTTAAGTTTTCTCTATAGTGCTCCTCATTTCTTTCTGAGCTCTTACTGGCAGAGTCTTCAACATCCATATTTCCACAAACAGCCTTCCAAAGAAATCTAGACTGGAAAAAAAAGTCATGCTCCTCAAAGTCATGCTCTTCCAGCTTCTGCCTCGTGCTTGATTCCATAGTCACTTTGACATTCTTAGATATTTGCTACCGCAGCACCCCACTTCTGGCACCAAAAGCTGCATTATTAATCTTAAATTGCTGCCATCACAAATCATCACAGACTTAGTGACTTGAAACAACACCAATTTATTATCTCACAGTTCTGTAGTTCAAGAGTCTTATGGGACTAAAAGCAAGATGTCAGCAGGCTGCATTCCTTTCTGGAGGTTCCAGGGGAGAAACGATTTTCTGTGTATTTAATCATTGGGAGAATTCTGTTTCTCATAGCTAGAGAACAAAAGTCCCTGCCTTCTTGCCAGATTTTAGAGTCTGCTGCTTCCTGGGCTTGTGCCCCTTTCCTCCATTTTCAAAGCCAGCAGTGATGGGTGAAGTCCGCTCACACTGTGACTCTCCTTCTTCTTCAGTTTAACCTCTCTAACCTTCTCTTTGCCCTCCTTCTGCTTTTTAGGACTCGCGTGATTATACTTGGCCCACTGTGATAACCCAGGATAATCTACCCATCCCAAGGACCTCAAATTTAATCACATTTGCAAAGTCCCCTTTGCCGTATAAGGTAACCTATTTACAGGTTCTAGGGATTGAGACAGTGGACATATTTTGGAGGAGAATGTTCTTCCTACCACACTAGTCAATATTTGTTGAGCACTTACTATGTATCAGGTTCTATTCTAAGCATTGCATATATATTAACATACATTTAGTCTTTACCCTTTCTTGTAAATAAGATACTATTCCAACCCCTATTTTATTTTATTTATTTATTTTAAAGATGTGGGGTACAATTCAGGGTTAGGTATACAAAAGGTCATTATGCAGGTACTGTTGTTGCTGAGGTGTCCCTCCCACCTCCTCTGGCAGCGCCACCATTGCCAATTCCTTCCTTATAGTATTACCATAATCATTCAAGGTCTGCTTAAGAGTGAGAACATGTACTCAGTTCTTCGTTTCTGTGATAGATCATCGAGTATTACAGCTTCTAAGTTCATCCAAGTTGCTGTGAAGTTCATGATTTTGTCCTTGTTTATGGTTGTGTAATAGTCCATTGTGTATATGTATCACATTTTTTTTTTAGCCAGTCCTCTTTCAATGGACAGCACAGTTGGTCCCATGTTTTTGCTATTGTGAATAATGCTGCAATAAATGTGCGTGTGCTGGTATTTTTTTCATAAAGCGATTTGAGTTCCTCTGGTTATATTCCCAGAAAAGAGATTGCAGGGTCATATGGAAGATAGACTTTTAGATCTTTTAGGAATTGTCACAGTTTTCCACAGAGGCTGTACTAGTTTACACCCCCACCAACAGTGTAGAAGCTTTCCCTTTTCCCTGCGTTCTCTCCAGCATCTGTTGTTTTTTGAGTTATTGATGATGGCTATCCTGACTGGAGTTAGGTGGTATCTCAGTGTGGTTTTAATTTGCATTTCTTTGATGATTCGTGAGGTTGAGTATTTTTTCATGTATCTGTTAACTGCTTATATGTCTTCTTTTGAAAAGTGTCTATACATATCTTTTGCCCACTTTTTGATAAGGCTGTTTGTTTTTTTCTTTTCGGTACATTTGAGTTCCTTGTAGATCCTAGATGTCAGGCCTTTGTCAGATATACACTTGGCACATATTTTTTCGCATTCTGTGGACTGTCTCCCCACTCTCTTGATGGTTCCTTTGGCTTTACTGAAGCTTTTCAGTTTGATGAGGTCCCACTTGTCTGTCTTATCTCTTGTGGCACGGACATTTGGGGTTTTGATCAGGAATTGTCAACCACTATCTTATAAATCAGGAAACTGATACACAGAGAAATCGGGCAACTTGCCCAAGGTCATAAAGCTCTCAGGTAACTGAGTTGGGATACATATGCTCTTAACAAGCGTGCATATTAAATGTATTATATCTACCTATTTATTCAACATATATGCCTAGAACAAAGTTAGAGGGATATTGGCCAACACGTTGAGAGGTTATCTCTGACAGTGGAACACTGTTGACATGAAGTGTACTTTGTGTGTGTGTATGCTCGTGGGTGCTTTTTATTGTCTTCCAAGTTTTCAGCAATGAGTGTCTCAATAAAGTGGATAAGAATAAGAGATTATTAAAATTGTTACCCGAGAAGAGCAAGAACAGGTACTCATCCTCTGTGATGTGAACCACTTTCTGCCACTGGAGAATTAATGTCAAGGTACCAGCAGAGAGCGCTACCCTCAAGCTTATTGGGCATGGTTCACTCTGCATGGCGTTTAATAACATTAGGCTCAGCTTGCCTTGTCCAGGAGTTGTGACTCTGGGTTACAGATCTTGGCTAACTGCCGGGGGCCTAGTAAAGACCTGGTACCATCCAGATGTGTCCCGAAATCCACCCAGAGCTGCCCCAAAAGAATCTGCATAGAGCTGGAAAATAATGCTGGTTTTGGCTGGGAACAGTTTGATGGGGAGGGGAGAAAAGAAAAATTTTCTTTCACCAGAAATGTGATGGAAGAGTGGGGAGGGTATCCATAAAGAGTTGTTTCCATGTCCAGGTATCTTCATTTGGGGACAGTTCCCAATTTTGTGACTTGGTCCTTGACTTCAGTGTGGACCCATTAATTGAGCTCATAGGAAAATATTTAAGAGCCTGATGCAGCAACACTGTCCATCCTCATCCTTGTCCACACCTTAGCCCCAGGACAAAGAAGCCAAGAGACCCACAAGACCTCTGTCCAAGGTATCCAGTGCCCTCAGCCTTTCCCTGTCTGAGAGACCTGCTACCAGGGATTCAAGGGGGTTTAATATCAGGTTTGGCTTTGAATCAAGCATGTTTCACAGTAGTTATTGTCTTATGGATGAAATCTGCTAAATTTTTTCTTTATTGTTGGCATTTTGTCTCTGGATTTGATGTCCAAATTTATGCAAACAAAATACATGCTTCCTTCATGGAGAGAAACAGAAAAAAAGATCTATGCAAGGAACAGAGAGGGAACCAACAAGAAAAACCCTTGGCCTATCAGCTGGAAGTCAAGAAATTGGCATTTCTGTCTGATATTGATGGTTTTCCCCCAACATTCAACTGAGACCTCCACTCACAGCATTTTGTAAAGAAGTGGTGAGCATGGAGAATTGTGCACACATGGACACATGCCAGTGCAGACATACAACCTCACACACATGTCACACACTCCCTGGGCTCATGAGTGGCACCTGCGAAAATCACATGTCAAACTAATCTGCCAGCTCAGCATCTGCCGAAAGTAATTACAGGTCACCCTTTCAAGAGACTGTTCTCTGGAAATATTTAAATTTCCTCTTTTCACGCCCTGATGATACCCTCAAGATTGGCCGGAATTGGCCTCAAGGCAAGGTCATTTCACTGGCACACAGCAGCTTGAGGTTGTGGAATTTAAAAATGCATTTTCCTCATTAAGGAAAATATCCACTGATCTGTAAAGAAGCTCATTTTCATGCCCAAACATGTAGCTATGTAGAATGTTAAAGTTCAAAGCATTTAGCTGATCCAGCCCCTTTGCTTTACAGATAAGAAAAATGAGAGCCAAAGAGATCAAACGACTTTCCCCAAGAAGTCATGCGGACCTTGTCCTTTACCCCCTTCTGTCCAGGGGGATGGATTTCCAAGGAAAGGAACAGGATTCTAGAATATTCTACTGGTGTCTTGGGAGGGTGTGGAGTAGGAACATTTAAGGAGAGAAGCAAAGCCGGGGTTTCTACGGGGAGGAGAGTGATCCTTGGAACTGGGGAAGGCTAGGGCTCTGCTGGCAGCAAGGGTGAGTACTTACTTCTCCTCGGAGTTGTTGCTGGCGTTAGTGTTGTGTTTGGCCAGGGGCCAGGCACTGCAGGGAGGTGGAGAGAACAGCACGGCAATCTGGACTCTGTTTCCACTACTGGGGACCACTCCCCCCAGGTGATTATTCTAGTACCCTATCCCTCTTCTCCTGGCCCCTGAGGTTCACAGCTTGAAGAATATGGAGTGCTATCATTGTCAAGGCCAAAAATTTGGGGGACGAGTTAGCTCTGGTAAAAGCCTTGGGGAAGAGAGGAGGAACATAGGGCTAAACTGAGGTTTCTGAATAAGTGAGGGTTAACCCCTTAAAGTCCAGTTCAGCTTCCTTTCAATCCATTCAATCTCCTTTCCCTCAACCCTGTGTGAGGTGGTGTGCCAGGCATCTTAAGGGGCACAGAAATGGCCTCTGCCTTCGGGGACACCTCCACGCCTCTTGGGTAAAGGCAGTCTAACTAACGCCTTCTGCGCCAGAAGAAATACACTCAGTCGCGGCTGTGGCAGCAGCTTGCTACTCTCATTTGCAAAGGCGTGGCTCTCAGAGAATGCCTCCCTCCAAAGTCCAGTCACAGCCATCTCTCGAAGTAGCAGGGCAAGGCAAACAATTAACCGTGGGCAGAACTGTCTCTGTTTTCAGTCTATCCTTCCCCTCCCCCCACCTCCTCAAATCTTGTAATTTTGGATCCTGCCACCCCTGATCTATGTGGGAATCTGGTAGAAGGTGGAGGCTGGCTTGGCCCAAACTGGATATCTATTTACAGCTGAATTTTGCAGTACGTCGTGGCATTCCACAGGAAACGGTATTATCTCCAAGTGCTCACCTGCCAGCACGTTCTTGACATGACTGGTTTAAGAAAGCCAGTTGGTCTCACAGAGCACTGCAGGACGCTACAGGGACTGGAGCCCGTGGCCAGGGACACCCCTAACTCTAAGGCATCTCTTTTGTGATACTGGACAGACAGTCAAATAAATATCATTTTGGCTGCTCTGCTCACCCTGTCCAAGTCTCCCTCTCCCCGTCTAAGAGACGGCTGTAACAGCTTGTGTCTGGGTTAGTTTTGCTCGTCTGAAAGATCCCCCAA
Organism: Carlito syrichta; assembly: GCF_000164805.1. Classification (NCBI taxonomy): domain Eukaryota; kingdom Metazoa; phylum Chordata; class Mammalia; order Primates; family Tarsiidae; genus Carlito; species Carlito syrichta. The sequence goes on from NW_007252933.1 coordinate 417,630, forward strand.
GGAACTGAAACCCCTGTGGGATGGTGAAGGAGGGAAGTTCAACTCCATGGAGTGTAGCTGCCCGTGTTCACCACACCTCTGTGCCCTTAAATCCCACAAGGCCAGAACTAAGACCTGTCTCGGAATATACTTGGCTTAGCAGTTGAGACTTTACCTCCAAAACTTCAAAATCCTCTTTCCCCAGGAAGACATGCTGATGGATCAGCTACCATCCTGCACCATCACCCTCATCTGCCTACCCTGATTCTCCTGGCGAGTGATCAGATGTCTGCCGCATAGTGGAGGCCTGCCCTGAATGTGGCCCTGTCGCAACTCTCTGCTCTTCCAGTCACGTTAGGAAATGGACAGAGAATCTAAGGATGTGGGAAGACAATTTTGCTTTTTCTTGCCCAAAAGGAATCTGAACCAGTCTGGCTGGCTAGCTAAGAAACCTCTTTTTCCTCTCCCCTTCCTCCTCCTCCTCCTTCTCCTCTTCCTTTTTCTTATCTTCTCCTCTTCCTTATCTACCCGCCTGTCTTTCTGTCTCAGCCGCAGGCAGCATGCAAGCCATGAGGTCATGGTGCTCTGGGGAGGATCAGGGATACTCAGCCCTGGGAACCTGGGACCGCCCTGCACGCATCCTAGCCAGCACCCGGGCACTCCTCAGCCTCCTTCTCACAGCCCAGGGAGCTCGAGGGTTTGCAGCCCAAACACAGTGAAAACTTTAGCCCAGCTCTCCAGAGGGCCTTTGCATCTGAGTTGAGGATTCATATGACTTTCCCGGGTACTGAAGACGGAATCTGGGTCTCCTAAAGCAGTCACTAGCAAGAAATGACCTTGAACTCTCCTATTCTGTTTTAAAAGTGCCTGTATAGTTTGCAATCCCCTGCATAATCTATGATATACAAATACCCACCCTCATCCCCCACACAAATATGAACTTAAAATGGAAGCCCAAGCCGGGCTCGGTGGCTCAGCCTGTAATACCGCGCCTTGGGAGGCTGAGGTGAGTGGATTGCCCGAGCCTGTGGGTTTGAGACCCGCCTGGGCAACTTGGTGAGACCTCATCTCTACAATAAATTTAAAAATTAGCCGGGTGTGGTAGTGTGCGCCTGTAGTTCCAGCTACTTGGAAGGCTGAGGCGGAAGGATCGCCGGAGCCTCAGCAGGTCGAGGCTGCGGTGGCTGGGAGCGGCCACTGTACTCCAGACTGGGCAACAGAGTGAGACTCCAACTCAAAACCACCCCCCCCAAAAAAAAGGAAGCCCAGGAAGATTCACTGTGTTTTCCCCCAGACTTCATCATCTTCCCGCCCCAGGGGCCTGCACTTGTCCAGTTGAGAAGCCCATCTTCTCCTCGTTGGCATAAAAACAGATGGCATTTTCTCTGGAAAATTACATAGGGACTGTCTGTTCTGCAACAACCCTGCTCATTTCCATCTACACATCTTATAAATCTCAGCATTATCGAGAGGATTCAGCCAAAAGAGAGCTCTTCAACTCCTCCCTCGCACAGATTCTGGGGGAGAGTCCACCCATTCTTGAGGCCAAAGCCAAGTGGAGGTTAATTTCCCCTCCACCTCTTACCCCTCCTCTCTTCCAGACTGACCCAAGTGTCCTAAAGAGACCCTTGCTGCTGGGAGACAATTGATTCAACCCTTGTTGGCCTCACAGGCTCTCTGCAGATCCCCTGCTGGGGAGGCTTGTTGAGAACAAGAGAAAAGGGGAGGCAGCAGCCCTGAGTGCACGTGTGTGCATCTGGGATGGGAGGCGTCAGCCCCACATGCAGGTCTGTCTCCCAGTCGGGATGAGGGCCATGCAGGAAGACGCACAGGCCCTGGTTCTGCAGATCCTCCTACCAAAAAGCAAGCACTCTTCCCATCCTCCCACTCTACCCTCAACTATTGTCTCCCCTCCCCCACCTGATTTGGGACTTGGATGACTCCCCTTGAAAATTCTGGCCTACCAGTGGACCTCCTTCCCAGAAAAATGCATGTATGCCTCCCCATAAAATTGGGGGCGCCACTGAGGTACCCACCGAGGCTCATGGTATGCAAAGCCCTGTTTTTGAGCAAGATGTGTCACAGTGCAGTCTAGGTTGAGTTCTTTGATGGGGAGAGCGTTTCCAGCTGAGTTTCTGAGAACGCTGTTTCCAGGGGCCATCGCCAGAGCTTCATGTGGGATGACATCAGTGGTCACATGAGCTGGGCACTCTGGTTCAAGGGTTGCCTCTCTAACAAGGCCTTACGGGTTTGAGCAGAGGCTGTTAGAGCAGGCAGCTCTCCCCCAGAGGCAAACACCTTGTTTAGGAAGTGGCTCACTGGAATGGTGCTCAGGGCCACTTGTAGGGCATCCAGGCAGGATCCAGAAAAGCAGATGTGTTCTGCTCTGCCCCGCCTGCTGCAGGTGGCTCTTCCTTCTTTTGGGTACCTTACCTTTTTCCTCTGTCTGGTGGCTCCTGACTGCCCGCGTTGGCCTGGACATCGCTTTCTCGGCTGGATACCTCCTGGAGCTCGGTTCCGCGGAAACGGTCCAGAAAAGAGTCGCGTCCTTGATCCTCGTGGTGTACATGCCTGGATCCCCATGCGCGCAGAGAGACAATGAAGCGTGACACCCTGGAAGGTGACACAAGAGGTGCCAAGCAGGAGAGGAAGGAGAAGGAAATAAACAGACCCCCCCCAACCCTCTTTCACTGAGGACCACACAGAAGCAGAGATGACCAACAGAGTTTTCAAATCATTATAAAATTTAGAGCAAGGCTTAAAGAAAGAAGCATCTGGATACAACCTAGAATCTTTCCCCAGACCTTATTTTATTTATTTTTTCTTTTACAAACTCCAGTTTTCTCTCCAGGCTTGTGTAGAAGCTCCTTTGAAACTTGCCCTGACTCTTCTCCTGGAGCCAGACCCTTCCAAGAGCTCGCCATGAACCCAAACTCAGCCCTGCCTGCTGCCTCCCGTGTCTCTGCCACAGGGGAATGGAAACGGAGACTCAATTCTGTTTCTCCTCTTCTGGATTCTCTGACTTGGCATCTGCAGGGCCCTCTACCAGCAGGGTATCTCCAGTTAGAGTCAGTACTGAATAACCTGGAACTAAGCTGGGAATTGTCATATACCTTGACCCTTATCACACACGTGTGACCTTAGCCTAAGGGAATACATAGAAGCAACACAATACCCCAGGTAGATAGATACTTATAGCTGTCCCTGCAGACATATTTTGAGGTGTTGGCTCAGTCCAACCTCTCTGCTCCAGCTGCTCCCCCACCCATACCCTTCCTTTGCTGAGGGGGGAGAACCTAGGTCATACTCCCCTCTCCAGCCTCAGCCAACAGGATCAGAGATGGACACTGCCCCCACAGTGATCACTCAAGTCTTTCAACTACGGGCCACTTGAAGATGGAGTTGCGTGTGTCAACTCAAGATCATAGGGTGAAGGCTATCTTCCATCTAGTGCCTGCTGATGTGCAAACAGAGAAAGCTAGATTGCAGGAGACATAGAAACAAATCACAAAGACTACAAAACTCCATGAGAAAATGAGAGAAAGAGGCAGCTGCCTTCCTAGCTCCCCTCCATGAGATAACCTGTTTTGCTAGCTTGTACCATACTGGTACCAGCCCTTCCTAAGCCTCTTCATTTGAGATGATTTCTAGGTGTTCTCCTCCTTGCAACCAAAGAGCTTTAAGATAGTGCTTTATTAGTACAACAAAAATACCAAACATCACTTAAATGCTTAGCTCCCATGGACTAGTTAAAAAATGGTAGAATAGCACCTTCCACAGTGAAAAGTCTGAAGAATAAATAGATAAGTAAATTTTTAAACAACAATCTTAAGTACAAAGCAGAAGAAGCATGACTACAGAAATCTATGGTATTGGTTAAAAAAAAAAACATGATGGAAGGAAGTCCAATGAGACCAATGTGTGTTGAGCACCTGTGATGAGTTGGCACTTAGCTCTGTCACAGACCTCAAGCCACCTGTGAAGTAGGCATTGTGAGATGCGTGTCTAGATGAGACTTGAAAGGGTGAAATGACTTCCTCGAGGGGGGGCAGCTGTTGGAGCCGGGGTACAGATATCATCAGAAAGAGACTGAGCTTGGAGACTCGCTAATCTTTCACATGCTTTTGCAAGGATGTCTGCTGTGGCGTCCGGAGGGACACCTGCAGGACCCTGCCAGAGCTATTTGAAACTGCACCCACATGGCTCTCAGCATACCACTGTGTCCACCCAGCAGTCTCCGTGGCTGGTTGCTCGCCCCACCTCCCCTGGTTGGCTTCATTCTGAATTCTTCCAGAACTGGGCAAGAACCTCAATGTCAGTTTTGATTAAAACGATTTCAGATCAAGGTGTTGTTCTTAGACTTTCCTGAGCTCAAGACACCTGACCCAAGAGGAAATTACTCGTGAATAGTTTTCGGGCTGTTCTGCTCCGGACCCTCTCTCTTCCACCCCCCACATAACCCTTCTTCTGCCTTCTTTTGGTGCACATGCTTTTCACTCTGAATTGCACCCCCTTTCCCAGGTGAAGGCTGAGACCGATTCCGATTGGTTACCTGCCGGGCCCCTGGTCGGTGAAGAAGCTTTGCCTGGATGCAGCCCGTCCCCTGGTCTCCATGGCGATTCTGGGCTGCAGTGCTGCCAATGTCTCCTCGCATGGCGAGTGGGTCCTAGGAAATCAAATATGCAGCAGGCTGAATTGATTTCAAGCTCGTCCACCTCCTGGACACAGTCAGGAGTGAGCTGGTCAGATGTCCTGCTTAATAAGGAAAGCCACTGTCACACATCCTCATCCCATGGGTTCCCCGCTTCCGTTCACCTCCAGCAGATGCTGGTTTTGGGGGAAAATGTGGCCTTTCCTTTTACCAAGGAAGGTAGCTCATGTCCAGTCACTGTGCATGGGCTAGGTGAAGGGCAGGGGAGGTGGTGTCAAATGTTGCATGGTCCTCATCAGAGCACAGGGTGGGGCAGGTCCCAGCGCTTGCCATCTCAAGCCATAGCAGCTGTTTTCACACAATGATTCCAGAACAAGGATTTTGATTCCAACACATCTCTGTTTATTGAATCCTATCTTCTAAGGCCAGATCTAAGGCTACCTCCTTAGAGACTTTCCCGAACCTCTCTTCCCCCTCTGTGTGCAGCAATCAGAATACCTGGATGGTTGTTTCTGTGCTTGTCTGTCAGCTTTCCCAGGGACCTACTGATTAAGAGGCGGGCCCTGGAATATAGAACAGAACCAGCCTGGCCCTCCACACACAGCTCAAATAACTCATACAGTATTTTCAACGAAAGTCCACGTCCACTCTGCCTATTTCCAAACTCTAGCCCCTCTCTCCTGTAATGCAATTCAGAGTGAAAAACCTGTGCAATTCAGAGTGAAAAATGTGAGCATGCCTAGGACAGGTGCCCACAACTTTATACAAGCACAAGTCACATCAGCAGAGTCTGGTGTTTATTGAATCATGTGGAATAAGACTAGGAATGTGTTTGGGAATATTCTCCTTTCTTTTAAAACCTCCAGGGCTTGAAGTTTGATTGGCCTGATTAAAAGCCATTCGGGCATTGGCCTCTAGGGATTTGCACTCCAGTCTACGAGTCTTGAGGAGCCCAGGCAAGACAAATTAATTCTATCACATGACCTCCTGCAACCTCATCAGCCTTCTTAACAAGGTGATAACACAGCTGAAGCAGGAGGCAAGAATTAACGTCAGAGAAAAGCTTCAGTCTCTCCCGGGTGAGTGATTAGAAATCAGAGTCCTTGAACCCCAGAGGCTGATCTGTGCCTCCTCCTTTCTACAGATTCCTGCCATCTCCAGCAGCGGGGAGCTCACTGTCAGGACATGACTGTCCAGGCCATCTTTAGACAGCTCTACCTGCCTGCAATTTCTTCCCTCCCTCAGCTTCCCCACGGCACGGCTCCTCTTTCTGCTGAAACCACACAGAGTCAGGCAGTATCATCTTCTATGATGAGGGCTTGTGCTGTGTCTGGTTTTCCAGGCCAGAATCCCCAGCTCACCCAATAGGTTTCTGGGTTCTTGCTTGACTGGGCAGGCAGACTGAGACCACTCAAGCTGGAAAGATTTCTTTGTTGGTGGTTACCAGCTACTATCAACAAAAACCCGAAGTCTTTTTTTTTGAGTTGGAGTCTCACTCTGTCGCCCAGACTGGAGTGCAGTGGCCACTCCCGGCCACCGCAGCCTCGACCTGCTGGGCTCTGGTGATCCTTCTGCCTTAGCCTTCCGAGTAGCTGGAATTACAGGTATGCGCTACCACGCCCAGCTGATTTTTTGATTTATTGTAGAGATGAGGTCTCGCCAATTTGCCCAGGTGAGTCTCGAACCCGCGGGCTCAGGCAATCCACTCACCTCAGTCTCCCAAAGTGCGGGATTACAGGCTGAGCCACTGAGCCCGGCTAAACCCGAAGTCTTATTACACAGGCTGCTGTTAAGTCAAATGACTGCAGCTTGCATACGTGCAATTTATTTTTTGGAATTAAGTATTGGACCTTCCCCATTTATCTGAGTCACTCGATATTTTGGGACCCTTATACCCAGAGGAATCACACTCACCTATACTCCCAACACCATTTTACTCACAAATGCAATACGCAGTTCCCATACCATTTATTGACTGCTTTCTGTATGTCAGCCACACATGTTTTATCATTTAATCCGCATGACCCTATAAGAGAGGCAACAGAAACTCAGAGAAGCTAAGTAACTTTGCCAAGGTCACACAACCGAAGGGCAAAGCTAAGATTCCAATGTTACTTTAAAAGCTGCTCTCGGCTGAGCATGGTGGCTCATGCCTACAGTCCCTTGAGCCTGGAAGTTCAAGACCAGTCTAGGAAACACAGTGAGACCTCATCTCTACAAAAAAAAAAAAAAAATCAAAAAATTAGTCAGGCATTGTTGTGTGTGCCTGTAGTCTCAACTACTTGGGAGGCTGAGGCAGAAGGATCACCTGAGCCCAGGAGGTCGAGGCTGTGGTAAGTCATGATTATGACACTGCACTTCAACTTGGGCAACCAAGTGAGACCTTAACTCAAAAATAAATAAATAGCCCACTCTCATCCACTCTGTGAATCTGCCCTTATATTTTCATATATAGCAGAGATTAAGACAAAAGTTCATAGGACATGGCTAAGTACTGAGCCCTGTGGCATGCCACCAGGGACATCACTTTGATCCATCTGGTACAATCTGTGGGCCTGCTTCTTAATTCTAAACCACCTGACTGACTTCTCCCACTATGTGCATAAGAAACCCACTCACAGCTGGGTTCGGTGGCTCAGCCTGTAATCCCAGCACTTTGGTAGGCAGCGACAAGTGGATTGCCTGAGCCCACAGGTTCGAGACCAGCCTGGGAAACTTGGCGAGACCTCATCTTTACAATAAATCAAAACCTAGCTGGGCGTGGTAGCACACGTCTGTAGCTCTGGCTACTAGGAAGGCTGGGGTGGCCGTGAGTGTGCCAGTGCACTCTAGCCTGGGCGACAGAGTGAGACTCCAACTCAAAAAGAAAAGAAAAGAAACCCACTCACATCTCATTTGTATACACATAAGAGACCCTGTCAGAGGCTGTGCTGCAGTTCAGAGGCTGCCATTCCCTGCCCTCCTAATATTCTGTATTACCAAGGTGGGGTGCATATTCCAAGGCATGTAGCTCAGTTGGAGGTGACAGAGGGACTAAAGAGTCCACCTCTGGTGTCTTTGGCTCCGAGCAGCTGGCATGGGGATGGTGGTTGTAGCTGCTGACAGCTGGGCTGGGGCTCTGTCCCAGCATGTGTGCCTGGAAGACCCCGAGGCAATCCCAAGGATGGAGCTGTCCTGTCCCCACAGCAGCTCCTCAGAGAGCTCTAGGCACCAAGCAGTCTGCCCAGCATTTCCACCTAGTGTGGTTTCTGTTAATTGCACGAGGGCACATCCTGAGGCCAGACTTATTTGCATTTGCAGTGGAGGAATCAATGTCCATGACATCAGAGCTGGTGGGTGAGTGAGGAGGGCCCAACCCACCGGGACTTCAAATCGGGCCTCCACTGGCAACAGCAAGGGCTACTTCGTGTGGCCTGGATCTATGACGCCCACTCTCTCGGAGGCAGCAAGGTAGGGGGCCCAGACCCGGGTTCAAATCCATCAGCACCTGTCACCCGGGTATTCTATGGGCTGGTCTCCTACCCTCTCTGATCTTAGGTTTCCTGCTTTTCATAGAGTAAATAAAGAAAAAATTGTCAATTTCATGTTGACTTAAGTATTGTTCAACCACTCATGCCCAGAAAGGCACATTTAGCCGTGAAGAACAGGGAGAGCCTTACATGACACAAGTTGCAGGTGCCCAAGGGGAACTTTTCTTCCCCTTGCATGCCTCCATTTGTTTCTTGATGCCTGAAATTCTGCCACATCACTGTTTTTCTTTTAGCTCCAGAGTCTTTATCCTTGTTAAATGCCTGGGGGTGTTGTGTTTAAATCATAAACCCAACTAGTGACTTCTCCAGGGAACTGATTTTTACCATGCAGATGGAGGGAGATGGGACGAAAGGAGCAGAACTAAATGTGACATTTTGAGCCCTCGGGAAGACACAAGTACTGAAACAAAGGGAGAAACTTCTGGCAATCAATAAGGAAAGGGGAGCTAGACCCTCCCACGGAAAGGCGGAGGTTGCAGAGTCAGAGGGCCAGGCTCTGCTTTGCCTGTGGCTGTTGGAAGGGTGTGGGACAAGGGGCCTCAGTCTCTGTGAAATGAGCAGACCAGGCCAGGACACCTGAAATTTCCTCCCACTCGCAGGCTCCAAATCTACAGGGGGATGATGCTTTTGAAGGCAGAGCCTCTCCCCACACCCCCAAACTTGGTAATTAGCCAAAACAAGAACAACTAGTACAATGAAAAGACTGTTTTTGAAAGACAAGATAATGTTCCGTTGTAATGTTCAGTTTCTAAGTGTATTTGCAGAGGACTGATGCTGGTATGGTAAAGGTTTCCTGTCCCTGGGAGAGGACAGATGTTGCCATGAGAACTGGAACTGGTAATTAACTTCGTACTCGGTGGAGCATCTGTGTCTTCTTCTGGTGGGTTTGGGGACATGAGAGTAAACAGAGGTGACCTTTCAGCACAAGGCTGGAGATTATGATACCTTTTTTCTTTTCTTTTTCTCAAGCCCTGAGGACTTTGAATGACTGGAATGCACTGCCATCGGTCACATGTGACAGGGAAAGGAAGCCAAGGCATTTTTAAGTCTTCGGTCCTGGAGAACGGGCCAAAAATGGTTTCCTTGGGTGATAATTGCTTTGGGCTCCTCTCAGGGAGTAACATGAAGAAGAAGCCCTCTTCTCTGTAGGACACAAACCTCTATCCCCCAAAACCCACTAAAAATAGCTACGTCGGGATTGATCCGGGACTTGAGATGCCCTCAGTTCTAACTGCAGCAGAGAATAGTCTTTATTGCATTAGCCTCGCAAATATGCCAGACAGCTCTTAAATAGTTGAACCAACTAAATAGATATAAATAGAAGCTGGGCTCGGTGGCTCACCCTGTAATCCCGCGCCTTTGGGAGACTGAAGTGAGTGGATTGCCTAAACCCGCGGGTTTGAGACCCGCCTGGGTAGCGAGACCTCATCTCTACAGTAAATCAAAAAATCAGCCGGGCGTGGTAGCGCATGCCTGTAATTCCAGCTACTTGGAAGGCTGAGGTGGAAGGATCGCCGGAGCCCCAGCAGGTCGAGGCTGCGGTGGCCGGAAGCGGCCACTGCACTCCAGTCTGGGCGACAGAGTGAAACTCCAACTCAAAAAAG